>NW_025727092.1:0-65838 GCF_021461385.2 Schistocerca piceifrons | reverse complement strand
TGTATCGAATCGTAGTTGGCCAAAATCAAAGTGGCACGCACGACGTCGAAAATAGCGTTCGGCCAACGCTCTGAGGTAGACGAACGTGTTGTCCACTCTCTAGACTTCATTGAGGTTAGGCCGTTATACCTAAGGCAGATTTGCACTCGATGACACCTCGACAACAGCCGGTCCTCACATTTACGTCTTGCTCTCCTTACGTCAGTATACGAGTCTGTGACGCTGGCTTTGCAACATCTTGCGTGCCTTTAGGCTCGCCGCGACCAACACTTACCACGCACTGACCACAAAACATGGAGGCGCCGGGGCTTGAACCCGGGACCTTTCACATGCAAAGCGAACGCTCTACCAACTGAGCTACGCCCCCAAGCACAACCAAGCTGCGCTGTTCTCCGTTCTTTGCTACTCTTATGTGCACGGACACGATGGTTGGTTGGTTTGCAGGGGTGAAGGGACCAGAGTACAAAGGCGCGGACACGTTCACATACGCAAGAGTTCCAAGTAGTTTCGATGCTCTGGTATTACGACTGCAAATTCCGTCCGTTTTTAACGTCTTAAATTGAAGGGACAGTCACAAGTTGCTCCGTTTTCACTCCATGTCGACAATCACACAGCACCTGAGGTAACAAGCACATCTGAAGACCCATTGTGCACTCGACTGTTCATGCCAACTCACTGCCTCGCACTTTACTACTGTGTACCACTCTTGTCGTCCAACTGCAAAAGACTGGGCCACAACAACTTTCCGCGTCTCCATTGCACTGCGCAAACTACGAAACGCTCCCCAAACATGGCACTCACCCACGCAGACGACTTTTCCGACTTTACACGACGCTCACGCTAGTGACAGCCTTATTTAGAGCTTGACGTCGCACACAAGCGAATGAGCACATTTCGCCTACGACTTAGGCCGCCCTCCTAGTGTGGCTGTTCGGTGTCTGCAGGCAGCGAGGGGCTGCAAGCTTCCTGTGTTCGCGCCTATGTCACCTCTGCTTGCTTGTCAGAGACAGAGTATCGCAAAACATACAAGTCACTCCATGAATTGATTGCTACGGCATCTGTCATCAGCAGTCACAACTAGCAACACCAGTAGCAGCCGACTGCACGTCCAAGAATTGGAATGTGCAGTGGGATTTTTGTGAATTCGGCGCAAGGCTGATCTTTGCGACATAGGTTTGAGAATCTTATGGGAACACTTGTACTGTTTCTAAATTATGTGTAGTGGTGGGAGGAGGGTGCTTCGTGCGCATTACAGCACGCTTGCCAATTGTGGCTGCTAATCGTTGGCTCGTATCTGCCTTGACACATTTTCTGGCTGTGAATTATTCCACTTGCATGGCAGTGTGCGCATGTTGGGGTGTTAAAAATTCTGGAGGCGCTGGGTATCGATCCCAGTACCTCTCGCATGCTAAGCGAGCGCTCTACCATCTGAGCTACGCCCCCTGCTGACGAACCGCGCTACATACAGCCATATCAATGACACAGACCCTTGCACTCCCATTATTCCGCTGACAAACACTACTCTCAATGTGTCCGTGAGGGTGTCTTTCAGGTTTCCTGCATTCTGTATCGAATCGTAGTTGGCCAAAATCAAAGTGGCACGCACGACGTCGAAAATAGCGTTCGGCCAACGCTCTGAGGTAGACGAACGTGTTGTCCACTCTCTAGACTTCATTGAGGTTAGGCCGTTATACCTAAGGCAGATTTGCACTCGATGACACCTCGACAACAGCCGGTCCTCACATTTACGTCTTGCTCTCCTTACGTCAGTATACGAGTCTGTGACGCTGGCTTTGCAACATCTTGCGTGCCTTTAGGCTCGCCGCGACCAACACTTACCACGCACTGACCACAAAACATGGAGGCGCCGGGGCTTGAACCCGGGACCTTTCACATGCAAAGCGAACGCTCTACCAACTGAGCTACGCCCCCAAGCACAACCAAGCTGCGCTGTTCTCCGTTCTTTGCTACTCTTATGTGCACGGACACGATGGTTGGTTGGTTTGCAGGGGTGAAGGGACCAGAGTACAAAGGCGCGGACACGTTCACATACGCAAGAGTTCCAAGTAGTTTCGATGCTCTGGTATTACGACTGCAAATTCCGTCCGTTTTTAACGTCTTAAATTGAAGGGACAGTCACAAGTTGCTCCGTTTTCACTCCATGTCGACAATCACACAGCACCTGAGGTAACAAGCACATCTGAAGACCCATTGTGCACTCGACTGTTCATGCCAACTCACTGCCTCGCACTTTACTACTGTGTACCACTCTTGTCGTCCAACTGCAAAAGACTGGGCCACAACAACTTTCCGCGTCTCCATTGCACTGCGCAAACTACGAAACGCTCCCCAAACATGGCACTCACCCACGCAGACGACTTTTCCGACTTTACACGACGCTCACGCAACGCTCACGCTAGTGACAGCCTTATTTAGAGCTTGACGTCGCACACAAGCGAATGAGCACATTTCGCCTACGACTTAGGCCGCCCTCCTAGTGTGGCTGTTCGGTGTCTGCAGGCAGCGAGGGGCTGCAAGCTTCCTGTGTTCGCGCCTATGTCACCTCTGCTTGCTTGTCAGAGACAGAGTATCGCAAAACATACAAGTCACTCCATGAATTGATTGCTACGGCATCTGTCATCAGCAGTCACAACTAGCAACACCAGTAGCAGCCGACTGCACGTCAAGAATTGGAATGTGCAGTGGGATTTTTGTGAATTCGGCGCAAGGCTGATCTTTGCGACATAGGTTTGAGAATCTTATGGGAACACTTGTACTGTTTCTAAATTATGTGTAGTGGTGGGAGGAGGGTGCTTCGTGCGCATTACAGCACGCTTGCCAATTGTGGCTGCTAATCGTTGGCTCGTATCTGCCTTGACACATTTTCTGGCTGTGAATTATTCCACTTGCATGGCAGTGTGCGCATGTTGGGGTGTTAAAAAT
Organism: Schistocerca piceifrons; assembly: GCF_021461385.2. Lineage (NCBI taxonomy): Eukaryota > Metazoa > Arthropoda > Insecta > Orthoptera > Acrididae > Schistocerca > Schistocerca piceifrons. The sequence continues at coordinate 62,895 of NW_025727092.1, read as the reverse complement.
TCTGGAGGCGCTGGGTATCGATCCCAGTACCTCTCGCATGCTAAGCGAGCGCTCTACCATCTGAGCTACGCCCCCTGCTGACGAACCGCGCTACATACAGCCATATCAATGACACAGACCCTTGCACTCCCATTATTCCGCTGACAAACACTACTCTCAATGTGTCCGTGAGGGTGTCTTTCAGGTTTCCTGCATTCTGTATCGAATCGTAGTTGGCCAAAATCAAAGTGGCACGCACGACGTCGAAAATAGCGTTCGGCCAACGCTCTGAGGTAGACGAACGTGTTGTCCACTCTCTAGACTTCATTGAGGTTAGGCCGTTATACCTAAGGCAGATTTGCACTCGATGACACCTCGACAACAGCCGGTCCTCACATTTACGTCTTGCTCTCCTTACGTCAGTATACGAGTCTGTGACGCTGGCTTTGCAACATCTTGCGTGCCTTTAGGCTCGCCGCGACCAACACTTACCACGCACTGACCACAAAACATGGAGGCGCCGGGGCTTGAACCCGGGACCTTTCACATGCAAAGCGAACGCTCTACCAACTGAGCTACGCCCCCAAGCACAACCAAGCTGCGCTGTTCTCCGTTCTTTGCTACTCTTATGTGCACGGACACGATGGTTGGTTGGTTTGCAGGGGTGAAGGGACCAGAGTACAAAGGCGCGGACACGTTCACATACGCAAGAGTTCCAAGTAGTTTCGATGCTCTGGTATTACGACTGCAAATTCCGTCCGTTTTTAACGTCTTAAATTGAAGGGACAGTCACAAGTTGCTCCGTTTTCACTCCATGTCGACAATCACACAGCACCTGAGGTAACAAGCACATCTGAAGACCCATTGTGCACTCGACTGTTCATGCCAACTCACTGCCTCGCACTTTACTACTGTGTACCACTCTTGTCGTCCAACTGCAAAAGACTGGGCCACAACAACTTTCCGCGTCTCCATTGCACTGCGCAAACTACGAAACGCTCCCCAAACATGGCACTCACCCACGCAGACGACTTTTCCGACTTTACACGACGCTCACGCAACGCTCACGCTAGTGACAGCCTTATTTAGAGCTTGACGTCGCACACAAGCGAATGAGCACATTTCGCCTACGACTTAGGCCGCCCTCCTAGTGTGGCTGTTCGGTGTCTGCAGGCAGCGAGGGGCTGCAAGCTTCCTGTGTTCGCGCCTATGTCACCTCTGCTTGCTTGTCAGAGACAGAGTATCGCAAAACATACAAGTCACTCCATGAATTGATTGCTACGGCATCTGTCATCAGCAGTCACAACTAGCAACACCAGTAGCAGCCGACTGCACGTCAAGAATTGGAATGTGCAGTGGGATTTTTGTGAATTCGGCGCAAGGCTGATCTTTGCGACATAGGTTTGAGAATCTTATGGGAACACTTGTACTGTTTCTAAATTATGTGTAGTGGTGGGAGGAGGGTGCTTCGTGCGCATTACAGCACGCTTGCCAATTGTGGCTGCTAATCGTTGGCTCGTATCTGCCTTGACACATTTTCTGGCTGTGAATTATTCCACTTGCATGGCAGTGTGCGCATGTTGGGGTGTTAAAAATTCTGGAGGCGCTGGGTATCGATCCCAGTACCTCTCGCATGCTAAGCGAGCGCTCTACCATCTGAGCTACGCCCCCTGCTGACGAACCGCGCTACATACAGCCATATCAATGACACAGACCCTTGCACTCCCATTATTCCGCTGACAAACACTACTCTCAATGTGTCCGTGAGGGTGTCTTTCAGGTTTCCTGCATTCTGTATCGAATCGTAGTTGGCCAAAATCAAAGTGGCACGCACGACGTCGAAAATAGCGTTCGGCCAACGCTCTGAGGTAGACGAACGTGTTGTCCACTCTCTAGACTTCATTGAGGTTAGGCCGTTATACCTAAGGCAGATTTGCACTCGATGACACCTCGACAACAGCCGGTCCTCACATTTACGTCTTGCTCTCCTTACGTCAGTATACGAGTCTGTGACGCTGGCTTTGCAACATCTTGCGTGCCTTTAGGCTCGCCGCGACCAACACTTACCACGCACTGACCACAAAACATGGAGGCGCCGGGGCTTGAACCCGGGACCTTTCACATGCAAAGCGAACGCTCTACCAACTGAGCTACGCCCCAAGCACAACCAAGCTGCGCTGTTCTCCGTTCTTTGCTACTCTTATGTGCACGGACACGATGGTTGGTTGGTTTGCAGGGGTGAAGGGACCAGAGTACAAAGGCGCGGACACGTTCACATACGCAAGAGTTCCAAGTAGTTTCGATGCTCTGGTATTACGACTGCAAATTCCGTCCGTTTTTAACGTCTTAAATTGAAGGGACAGTCACAAGTTGCTCCGTTTTCACTCCATGTCGACAATCACACAGCACCTGAGGTAACAAGCACATCTGAAGACCCATTGTGCACTCGACTGTTCATGCCAACTCACTGCCTCGCACTTTACTACTGTGTACCACTCTTGTCGTCCAACTGCAAAAGACTGGGCCACAACAACTTTCCGCGTCTCCATTGCACTGCGCAAACTACGAAACGCTCCCCAAACATGGCACTCACCCACGCAGACGACTTTTCCGACTTTACACGACGCTCACGCAACGCTCACGCTAGTGACAGCCTTATTTAGAGCTTGACGTCGCACACAAGCGAATGAGCACATTTCGCCTACGACTTAGGCCGCCCTCCTAGTGTGGCTGTTCGGTGTCTGCAGGCAGCGAGGGGCTGCAAGCTTCCTGTGTTCGCGCCTATGTCACCTCTGCTTGCTTGTCAGAGACAGAGTATCGCAAAACATACAAGTCACTCATGAATTGATTGCTACGGCATCTGTCATCAGCAGTCACAACTAGCAACACCAGTAGCAGCCGACTGCACGTCAAGAATTGGAATGTGCAGTGGGATTTTTGTGAATTCGGCGCAAGGCTGATCTTTGCGACATAGGTTTGAGAATCTTATGGGAACACTTGTACTGTTTCTAAATTATGTGTAGTGGTGGGAGGAGGGTGCTTCGTGCGCATTACAGCACGCTTGCCAATTGTGGCTGCTAATCGTTGGCTCGTATCTGCCTTGACACATTTTCTGGCTGTGAATTATTCCACTTGCATGGCAGTGTGCGCATGTTGGGGTGTTAAAAATTCTGGAGGCGCTGGGTATCGATCCCAGTACCTCTCGCATGCTAAGCGAGCGCTCTACCATCTGAGCTACGCCCCCTGCTGACGAACCGCGCTACATACAGCCATATCAATGACACAGACCCTTGCACTCCCATTATTCCGCTGACAAACACTACTCTCAATGTGTCCGTGAGGGTGTCTTTCAGGTTTCCTGCATTCTGTATCGAATCGTAGTTGGCCAAAATCAAAGTGGCACGCACGACGTCGAAAATAGCGTTCGGCCAACGCTCTGAGGTAGACGAACGTGTTGTCCACTCTCTAGACTTCATTGAGGTTAGGCCGTTATACCTAAGGCAGATTTGCACTCGATGACACCTCGACAACAGCCGGTCCTCACATTTACGTCTTGCTCTCCTTACGTCAGTATACGAGTCTGTGACGCTGGCTTTGCAACATCTTGCGTGCCTTTAGGCTCGCCGCGACCAACACTTACCACGCACTGACCACAAAACATGGAGGCGCCGGGGCTTGAACCCGGGACCTTTCACATGCAAAGCGAACGCTCTACCAACTGAGCTACGCCCCCAAGCACAACCAAGCTGCGCTGTTCTCCGTTCTTTGCTACTCTTATGTGCACGGACACGATGGTTGGTTGGTTTGCAGGGGTGAAGGGACCAGAGTACAAAGGCGCGGACACGTTCACATACGCAAGAGTTCCAAGTAGTTTCGATGCTCTGGTATTACGACTGCAAATTCCGTCCGTTTTTAACGTCTTAAATTGAAGGGACAGTCACAAGTTGCTCCGTTTTCACTCCATGTCGACAATCACACAGCACCTGAGGTAACAAGCACATCTGAAGACCCATTGTGCACTCGACTGTTCATGCCAACTCACTGCCTCGCACTTTACTACTGTGTACCACTCTTGTCGTCCAACTGCAAAAGACTGGGCCACAACAACTTTCCGCGTCTCCATTGCACTGCGCAAACTACGAAACGCTCCCCAAACATGGCACTCACCCACGCAGACGACTTTTCCGACTTTACACGACGCTCACGCAACGCTCACGCTAGTGACAGCCTTATTTAGAGCTTGACGTCGCACACAAGCGAATGAGCACATTTCGCCTACGACTTAGGCCGCCCTCCTAGTGTGGCTGTTCGGTGTCTGCAGGCAGCGAGGGGCTGCAAGCTTCCTGTGTTCGCGCCTATGTCACCTCTGCTTGCTTGTCAGAGACAGAGTATCGCAAAACATACAAGTCACTCCATGAATTGATTGCTACGGCATCTGTCATCAGCAGTCACAACTAGCAACACCAGTAGCAGCCGACTGCACGTCAAGAATTGGAATGTGCAGTGGGATTTTTGTGAATTCGGCGCAAGGCTGATCTTTGCGACATAGGTTTGAGAATCTTATGGGAACACTTGTACTGTTTCTAAATTATGTGTAGTGGTGGGAGGAGGGTGCTTCGTGCGCATTACAGCACGCTTGCCAATTGTGGCTGCTAATCGTTGGCTCGTATCTGCCTTGACACATTTTCTGGCTGTGAATTATTCCACTTGCATGGCAGTGTGCGCATGTTGGGGTGTTAAAAATTCTGGAGGCGCTGGGTATCGATCCCAGTACCTCTCGCATGCTAAGCGAGCGCTCTACCATCTGAGCTACGCCCCCTGCTGACGAACCGCGCTACATACAGCCATATCAATGACACAGACCCTTGCACTCCCATTATTCCGCTGACAAACACTACTCTCAATGTGTCCGTGAGGGTGTCTTTCAGGTTTCCTGCATTCTGTATCGAATCGTAGTTGGCCAAAATCAAAGTGGCACGCACGACGTCGAAAATAGCGTTCGGCCAACGCTCTGAGGTAGACGAACGTGTTGTCCACTCTCTAGACTTCATTGAGGTTAGGCCGTTATACCTAAGGCAGATTTGCACTCGATGACACCTCGACAACAGCCGGTCCTCACATTTACGTCTTGCTCTCCTTACGTCAGTATACGAGTCTGTGACGCTGGCTTTGCAACATCTTGCGTGCCTTTAGGCTCGCCGCGACCAACACTTACCACGCACTGACCACAAAACATGGAGGCGCCGGGGCTTGAACCCGGGACCTTTCACATGCAAAGCGAACGCTCTACCAACTGAGCTACGCCCCCAAGCACAACCAAGCTGCGCTGTTCTCCGTTCTTTGCTACTCTTATGTGCACGGACACGATGGTTGGTTGGTTTGCAGGGGTGAAGGGACCAGAGTACAAAGGCGCGGACACGTTCACATACGCAAGAGTTCCAAGTAGTTTCGATGCTCTGGTATTACGACTGCAAATTCCGTCCGTTTTTAACGTCTTAAATTGAAGGGACAGTCACAAGTTGCTCCGTTTTCACTCCATGTCGACAATCACACAGCACCTGAGGTAACAAGCACATCTGAAGACCCATTGTGCACTCGACTGTTCATGCCAACTCACTGCCTCGCACTTTACTACTGTGTACCACTCTTGTCGTCCAACTGCAAAAGACTGGGCCACAACAACTTTCCGCGTCTCCATTGCACTGCGCAAACTACGAAACGCTCCCCAAACATGGCACTCACCCACGCAGACGACTTTTCCGACTTTACACGACGCTCACGCTAGTGACAGCCTTATTTAGAGCTTGACGTCGCACACAAGCGAATGAGCACATTTCGCCTACGACTTAGGCCGCCCTCCTAGTGTGGCTGTTCGGTGTCTGCAGGCAGCGAGGGGCTGCAAGCTTCCTGTGTTCGCGCCTATGTCACCTCTGCTTGCTTGTCAGAGACAGAGTATCGCAAAACATACAAGTCACTCCATGAATTGATTGCTACGGCATCTGTCATCAGCAGTCACAACTAGCAACACCAGTAGCAGCCGACTGCACGTCAAGAATTGGAATGTGCAGTGGGATTTTTGTGAATTCGGCGCAAGGCTGATCTTTGCGACATAGGTTTGAGAATCTTATGGGAACACTTGTACTGTTTCTAAATTATGTGTAGTGGTGGGAGGAGGGTGCTTCGTGCGCATTACAGCACGCTTGCCAATTGTGGCTGCTAATCGTTGGCTCGTATCTGCCTTGACACATTTTCTGGCTGTGAATTATTCCACTTGCATGGCAGTGTGCGCATGTTGGGGTGTTAAAAATTCTGGAGGCGCTGGGTATCGATCCCAGTACCTCTCGCATGCTAAGCGAGCGCTCTACCATCTGAGCTACGCCCCCTGCTGACGAACCGCGCTACATACAGCCATATCAATGACACAGACCCTTGCACTCCCATTATTCCGCTGACAAACACTACTCTCAATGTGTCCGTGAGGGTGTCTTTCAGGTTTCCTGCATTCTGTATCGAATCGTAGTTGGCCAAAATCAAAGTGGCACGCACGACGTCGAAAATAGCGTTCGGCCAACGCTCTGAGGTAGACGAACGTGTTGTCCACTCTCTAGACTTCATTGAGGTTAGGCCGTTATACCTAAGGCAGATTTGCACTCGATGACACCTCGACAACAGCCGGTCCTCACATTTACGTCTTGCTCTCCTTACGTCAGTATACGAGTCTGTGACGCTGGCTTTGCAACATCTTGCGTGCCTTTAGGCTCGCCGCGACCAACACTTACCACGCACTGACCACAAAACATGGAGGCGCCGGGGCTTGAACCCGGGACCTTTCACATGCAAAGCGAACGCTCTACCAACTGAGCTACGCCCCCAAGCACAACCAAGCTGCGCTGTTCTCCGTTCTTTGCTACTCTTATGTGCACGGACACGATGGTTGGTTGGTTTGCAGGGGTGAAGGGACCAGAGTACAAAGGCGCGGACACGTTCACATACGCAAGAGTTCCAAGTAGTTTCGATGCTCTGGTATTACGACTGCAAATTCCGTCCGTTTTTAACGTCTTAAATTGAAGGGACAGTCACAAGTTGCTCCGTTTTCACTCCATGTCGACAATCACACAGCACCTGAGGTAACAAGCACATCTGAAGACCCATTGTGCACTCGACTGTTCATGCCAACTCACTGCCTCGCACTTTACTACTGTGTACCACTCTTGTCGTCCAACTGCAAAAGACTGGGCCACAACAACTTTCCGCGTCTCCATTGCACTGCGCAAACTACGAAACGCTCCCCAAACATGGCACTCACCCACGCAGACGACTTTTCCGACTTTACACGACGCTCACGCAACGCTCACGCTAGTGACAGCCTTATTTAGAGCTTGACGTCGCACACAAGCGAATGAGCACATTTCGCCTACGACTTAGGCCGCCCTCCTAGTGTGGCTGTTCGGTGTCTGCAGGCAGCGAGGGGCTGCAAGCTTCCTGTGTTCGCGCCTATGTCACCTCTGCTTGCTTGTCAGAGACAGAGTATCGCAAAACATACAAGTCACTCCATGAATTGATTGCTACGGCATCTGTCATCAGCAGTCACAACTAGCAACACCAGTAGCAGCCGACTGCACGTCAAGAATTGGAATGTGCAGTGGGATTTTTGTGAATTCGGCGCAAGGCTGATCTTTGCGACATAGGTTTGAGAATCTTATGGGAACACTTGTACTGTTTCTAAATTATGTGTAGTGGTGGGAGGAGGGTGCTTCGTGCGCATTACAGCACGCTTGCCAATTGTGGCTGCTAATCGTTGGCTCGTATCTGCCTTGACACATTTTCTGGCTGTGAATTATTCCACTTGCATGGCAGTGTGCGCATGTTGGGGTGTTAAAAATTCTGGAGGCGCTGGGTATCGATCCCAGTACCTCTCGCATGCTAAGCGAGCGCTCTACCATCTGAGCTACGCCCCCTGCTGACGAACCGCGCTACATACAGCCATATCAATGACACAGACCCTTGCACTCCCATTATTCCGCTGACAAACACTACTCTCAATGTGTCCGTGAGGGTGTCTTTCAGGTTTCCTGCATTCTGTATCGAATCGTAGTTGGCCAAAATCAAAGTGGCACGCACGACGTCGAAAATAGCGTTCGGCCAACGCTCTGAGGTAGACGAACGTGTTGTCCACTCTCTAGACTTCATTGAGGTTAGGCCGTTATACCTAAGGCAGATTTGCACTCGATGACACCTCGACAACAGCCGGTCCTCACATTTACGTCTTGCTCTCCTTACGTCAGTATACGAGTCTGTGACGCTGGCTTTGCAACATCTTGCGTGCCTTTAGGCTCGCCGCGACCAACACTTACCACGCACTGACCACAAAACATGGAGGCGCCGGGGCTTGAACCCGGGACCTTTCACATGCAAAGCGAACGCTCTACCAACTGAGCTACGCCCCCAAGCACAACCAAGCTGCGCTGTTCTCCGTTCTTTGCTACTCTTATGTGCACGGACACGATGGTTGGTTGGTTTGCAGGGGTGAAGGGACCAGAGTACAAAGGCGCGGACACGTTCACATACGCAAGAGTTCCAAGTAGTTTCGATGCTCTGGTATTACGACTGCAAATTCCGTCCGTTTTTAACGTCTTAAATTGAAGGGACAGTCACAAGTTGCTCCGTTTTCACTCCATGTCGACAATCACACAGCACCTGAGGTAACAAGCACATCTGAAGACCCATTGTGCACTCGACTGTTCATGCCAACTCACTGCCTCGCACTTTACTACTGTGTACCACTCTTGTCGTCCAACTGCAAAAGACTGGGCCACAACAACTTTCCGCGTCTCCATTGCACTGCGCAAACTACGAAACGCTCCCCAAACATGGCACTCACCCACGCAGACGACTTTTCCGACTTTACACGACGCTCACGCAACGCTCACGCTAGTGACAGCCTTATTTAGAGCTTGACGTCGCACACAAGCGAATGAGCACATTTCGCCTACGACTTAGGCCGCCCTCCTAGTGTGGCTGTTCGGTGTCTGCAGGCAGCGAGGGGCTGCAAGCTTCCTGTGTTCGCGCCTATGTCACCTCTGCTTGCTTGTCAGAGACAGAGTATCGCAAAACATACAAGTCACTCCATGAATTGATTGCTACGGCATCTGTCATCAGCAGTCACAACTAGCAACACCAGTAGCAGCCGACTGCACGTCAAGAATTGGAATGTGCAGTGGGATTTTTGTGAATTCGGCGCAAGGCTGATCTTTGCGACATAGGTTTGAGAATCTTATGGGAACACTTGTACTGTTTCTAAATTATGTGTAGTGGTGGGAGGAGGGTGCTTCGTGCGCATTACAGCACGCTTGCCAATTGTGGCTGCTAATCGTTGGCTCGTATCTGCCTTGACACATTTTCTGGCTGTGAATTATTCCACTTGCATGGCAGTGTGCGCATGTTGGGGTGTTAAAAATTCTGGAGGCGCTGGGTATCGATCCCAGTACCTCTCGCATGCTAAGCGAGCGCTCTACCATCTGAGCTACGCCCCCTGCTGACGAACCGCCCTACATACAGCCATATCAATGACACAGACCCTTGCACTCCCATTATTCCGCTGACAAACACTACTCTCAATGTGTCCGTGAGGGTGTCTTTCAGGTTTCCTGCATTCTGTATCGAATCGTAGTTGGCCAAAATCAAAGTGGCACGCACGACGTCGAAAATAGCGTTCGGCCAACGCTCTGAGGTAGACGAACGTGTTGTCCACTCTCTAGACTTCATTGAGGTTAGGCCGTTATACCTAAGGCAGATTTGCACTCGATGACACCTCGACAACAGCCGGTCCTCACATTTACGTCTTGCTCTCCTTACGTCAGTATACGAGTCTGTGACGCTGGCTTTGCAACATCTTGCGTGCCTTTAGGCTCGCCGCGACCAACACTTACCACGCACTGACCACAAAACATGGAGGCGCCGGGGCTTGAACCCGGGACCTTTCACATGCAAAGCGAACGCTCTACCAACTGAGCTACGCCCCCAAGCACAACCAAGCTGCGCTGTTCTCCGTTCTTTGCTACTCTTATGTGCACGGACACGATGGTTGGTTGGTTTGCAGGGGTGAAGGGACCAGAGTACAAAGGCGCGGACACGTTCACATACGCAAGAGTTCCAAGTAGTTTCGATGCTCTGGTATTACGACTGCAAATTCCGTCCGTTTTTAACGTCTTAAATTGAAGGGACAGTCACAAGTTGCTCCGTTTTCACTCCATGTCGACAATCACACAGCACCTGAGGTAACAAGCACATCTGAAGACCCATTGTGCACTCGACTGTTCATGCCAACTCACTGCCTCGCACTTTACTACTGTGTACCACTCTTGTCGTCCAACTGCAAAAGACTGGGCCACAACAACTTTCCGCGTCTCCATTGCACTGCGCAAACTACGAAACGCTCCCCAAACATGGCACTCACCCACGCAGACGACTTTTCCGACTTTACACGACGCTCACGCTAGTGACAGCCTTATTTAGAGCTTGACGTCGCACACAAGCGAATGAGCACATTTCGCCTACGACTTAGGCCGCCCTCCTAGTGTGGCTGTTCGGTGTCTGCAGGCAGCGAGGGGCTGCAAGCTTCCTGTGTTCGCGCCTATGTCACCTCTGCTTGCTTGTCAGAGACAGAGTATCGCAAAACATACAAGTCACTCCATGAATTGATTGCTACGGCATCTGTCATCAGCAGTCACAACTAGCAACACCAGTAGCAGCCGACTGCACGTCAAGAATTGGAATGTGCAGTGGGATTTTTGTGAATTCGGCGCAAGGCTGATCTTTGCGACATAGGTTTGAGAATCTTATGGGAACACTTGTACTGTTTCTAAATTATGTGTAGTGGTGGGAGGAGGGTGCTTCGTGCGCATTACAGCACGCTTGCCAATTGTGGCTGCTAATCGTTGGCTCGTATCTGCCTTGACACATTTTCTGGCTGTGAATTATTCCACTTGCATGGCAGTGTGCGCATGTTGGGGTGTTAAAAATTCTGGAGGCGCTGGGTATCGATCCCAGTACCTCTCGCATGCTAAGCGAGCGCTCTACCATCTGAGCTACGCCCCCTGCTGACGAACCGCCCTACATACAGCCATATCAATGACACAGACCCTTGCACTCCCATTATTCCGCTGACAAACACTACTCTCAATGTGTCCGTGAGGGTGTCTTTCAGGTTTCCTGCATTCTGTATCGAATCGTAGTTGGCCAAAATCAAAGTGGCACGCACGACGTCGAAAATAGCGTTCGGCCAACGCTCTGAGGTAGACGAACGTGTTGTCCACTCTCTAGACTTCATTGAGGTTAGGCCGTTATACCTAAGGCAGATTTGCACTCGATGACACCTCGACAACAGCCGGTCCTCACATTTACGTCTTGCTCTCCTTACGTCAGTATACGAGTCTGTGACGCTGGCTTTGCAACATCTTGCGTGCCTTTAGGCTCGCCGCGACCAACACTTACCACGCACTGACCACAAAACATGGAGGCGCCGGGGCTTGAACCCGGGACCTTTCACATGCAAAGCGAACGCTCTACCAACTGAGCTACGCCCCCAAGCACAACCAAGCTGCGCTGTTCTCCGTTCTTTGCTACTCTTATGTGCACGGACACGATGGTTGGTTGGTTTGCAGGGGTGAAGGGACCAGAGTACAAAGGCGCGGACACGTTCACATACGCAAGAGTTCCAAGTAGTTTCGATGCTCTGGTATTACGACTGCAAATTCCGTCCGTTTTTAACGTCTTAAATTGAAGGGACAGTCACAAGTTGCTCCGTTTTCACTCCATGTCGACAATCACGCAGCACCTGAGGTAACAAGCACATCTGAAGACCCATTGTGCACTCGACTGTTCATGCCAACTCACTGCCTCGCACTTTACTACTGTGTACCACTCTTGTCGTCCAACTGCAAAAGACTGGGCCACAACAACTTTCCGCGTCTCCATTGCACTGCGCAAACTACGAAACGCTCCCCAAACATGGCACTCACCCACGCAGACGACTTTTCCGACTTTACACGACGCTCACGCAACGCTCACGCTAGTGACAGCCTTATTTAGAGCTTGACGTCGCACACAAGCGAATGAGCACATTTCGCCTACGACTTAGGCCGCCCTCCTAGTGTGGCTGTTCGGTGTCTGCAGGCAGCGAGGGGCTGCAAGCTTCCTGTGTTCGCGCCTATGTCACCTCTGCTTGCTTGTCAGAGACAGAGTATCGCAAAACATACAAGTCACTCCATGAATTGATTGCTACGGCATCTGTCATCAGCAGTCACAACTAGCAACACCAGTAGCAGCCGACTGCACGTCAAGAATTGGAATGTGCAGTGGGATTTTTGTGAATTCGGCGCAAGGCTGATCTTTGCGACATAGGTTTGAGAATCTTATGGGAACACTTGTACTGTTTCTAAATTATGTGTAGTGGTGGGAGGAGGGTGCTTCGTGCGCATTACAGCACGCTTGCCAATTGTGGCTGCTAATCGTTGGCTCGTATCTGCCTTGACACATTTTCTGGCTGTGAATTATTCCACTTGCATGGCAGTGTGCGCATGTTGGGGTGTTAAAAATTCTGGAGGCGCTGGGTATCGATCCCAGTACCTCTCGCATGCTAAGCGAGCGCTCTACCATCTGAGCTACGCCCCCTGCTGACGAACCGCCCTACATACAGCCATATCAATGACACAGACCCTTGCACTCCCATTATTCCGCTGACAAACACTACTCTCAATGTGTCCGTGAGGGTGTCTTTCAGGTTTCCTGCATTCTGTATCGAATCGTAGTTGGCCAAAATCAAAGTGGCACGCACGACGTCGAAAATAGCGTTCGGCCAACGCTCTGAGGTAGACGAACGTGTTGTCCACTCTCTAGACTTCATTGAGGTTAGGCCGTTATACCTAAGGCAGATTTGCACTCGATGACACCTCGACAACAGCCGGTCCTCACATTTACGTCTTGCTCTCCTTACGTCAGTATACGAGTCTGTGACGCTGGCTTTGCAACATCTTGCGTGCCTTTAGGCTCGCCGCGACCAACACTTACCACGCACTGACCACAAAACATGGAGGCGCCGGGGCTTGAACCCGGGACCTTTCACATGCAAAGCGAACGCTCTACCAACTGAGCTACGCCCCCAAGCACAACCAAGCTGCGCTGTTCTCCGTTCTTTGCTACTCTTATGTGCACGGACACGATGGTTGGTTGGTTTGCAGGGGTGAAGGGACCAGAGTACAAAGGCGCGGACACGTTCACATACGCAAGAGTTCCAAGTAGTTTCGATGCTCTGGTATTACGACTGCAAATTCCGTCCGTTTTTAACGTCTTAAATTGAAGGGACAGTCACAAGTTGCTCCGTTTTCACTCCATGTCGACAATCACGCAGCACCTGAGGTAACAAGCACATCTGAAGACCCATTGTGCACTCGACTGTTCATGCCAACTCACTGCCTCGCACTTTACTACTGTGTACCACTCTTGTCGTCCAACTGCAAAAGACTGGGCCACAACAACTTTCCGCGTCTCCATTGCACTGCGCAAACTACGAAACGCTCCCCAAACATGGCACTCACCCACGCAGACGACTTTTCCGACTTTACACGACGCTCACGCAACGCTCACGCTAGTGACAGCCTTATTTAGAGCTTGACGTCGCACACAAGCGAATGAGCACATTTCGCCTACGACTTAGGCCGCCCTCCTAGTGTGGCTGTTCGGTGTCTGCAGGCAGCGAGGGGCTGCAAGCTTCCTGTGTTCGCGCCTATGTCACCTCTGCTTGCTTGTCAGAGACAGAGTATCGCAAAACATACAAGTCACTCCATGAATTGATTGCTACGGCATCTGTCATCAGCAGTCACAACTAGCAACACCAGTAGCAGCCGACTGCACGTCAAGAATTGGAATGTGCAGTGGGATTTTTGTGAATTCGGCGCAAGGCTGATCTTTGCGACATAGGTTTGAGAATCTTATGGGAACACTTGTACTGTTTCTAAATTATGTGTAGTGGTGGGAGGAGGGTGCTTCGTGCGCATTACAGCACGCTTGCCAATTGTGGCTGCTAATCGTTGGCTCGTATCTGCCTTGACACATTTTCTGGCTGTGAATTATTCCACTTGCATGGCAGTGTGCGCATGTTGGGGTGTTAAAAATTCTGGAGGCGCTGGGTATCGATCCCAGTACCTCTCGCATGCTAAGCGAGCGCTCTACCATCTGAGCTACGCCCCCTGCTGACGAACCGCGCTACATACAGCCATATCAATGACACAGACCCTTGCACTCCCATTATTCCGCTGACAAACACTACTCTCAATGTGTCCGTGAGGGTGTCTTTCAGGTTTCCTGCATTCTGTATCGAATCGTAGTTGGCCAAAATCAAAGTGGCACGCACGACGTCGAAAATAGCGTTCGGCCAACGCTCTGAGGTAGACGAACGTGTTGTCCACTCTCTAGACTTCATTGAGGTTAGGCCGTTATACCTAAGGCAGATTTGCACTCGATGACACCTCGACAACAGCCGGTCCTCACATTTACGTCTTGCTCTCCTTACGTCAGTATACGAGTCTGTGACGCTGGCTTTGCAACATCTTGCGTGCCTTTAGGCTCGCCGCGACCAACACTTACCACGCACTGACCACAAAACATGGAGGCGCCGGGGCTTGAACCCGGGACCTTTCACATGCAAAGCGAACGCTCTACCAACTGAGCTACGCCCCCAAGCACAACCAAGCTGCGCTGTTCTCCGTTCTTTGCTACTCTTATGTGCACGGACACGATGGTTGGTTGGTTTGCAGGGGTGAAGGGACCAGAGTACAAAGGCGCGGACACGTTCACATACGCAAGAGTTCCAAGTAGTTTCGATGCTCTGGTATTACGACTGCAAATTCCGTCCGTTTTTAACGTCTTAAATTGAAGGGACAGTCACAAGTTGCTCCGTTTTCACTCCATGTCGACAATCACACAGCACCTGAGGTAACAAGCACATCTGAAGACCCATTGTGCACTCGACTGTTCATGCCAACTCACTGCCTCGCACTTTACTACTGTGTACCACTCTTGTCGTCCAACTGCAAAAGACTGGGCCACAACAACTTTCCGCGTCTCCATTGCACTGCGCAAACTACGAAACGCTCCCCAAACATGGCACTCACCCACGCAGACGACTTTTCCGACTTTACACGACGCTCACGCAACGCTCACGCTAGTGACAGCCTTATTTAGAGCTTGACGTCGCACACAAGCGAATGAGCACATTTCGCCTACGACTTAGGCCGCCCTCCTAGTGTGGCTGTTCGGTGTCTGCAGGCAGCGAGGGGCTGCAAGCTTCCTGTGTTCGCGCCTATGTCACCTCTGCTTGCTTGTCAGAGACAGAGTATCGCAAAACATACAAGTCACTCCATGAATTGATTGCTACGGCATCTGTCATCAGCAGTCACAACTAGCAACACCAGTAGCAGCCGACTGCACGTCAAGAATTGGAATGTGCAGTGGGATTTTTGTGAATTCGGCGCAAGGCTGATCTTTGCGACATAGGTTTGAGAATCTTATGGGAACACTTGTACTGTTTCTAAATTATGTGTAGTGGTGGGAGGAGGGTGCTTCGTGCGCATTACAGCACGCTTGCCAATTGTGGCTGCTAATCGTTGGCTCGTATCTGCCTTGACACATTTTCTGGCTGTGAATTATTCCACTTGCATGGCAGTGTGCGCATGTTGGGGTGTTAAAAATTCTGGAGGCGCTGGGTATCGATCCCAGTACCTCTCGCATGCTAAGCGAGCGCTCTACCATCTGAGCTACGCCCCCTGCTGACGAACCGCGCTACATACAGCCATATCAATGACACAGACCCTTGCACTCCCATTATTCCGCTGACAAACACTACTCTCAATGTGTCCGTGAGGGTGTCTTTCAGGTTTCCTGCATTCTGTATCGAATCGTAGTTGGCCAAAATCAAAGTGGCACGCACGACGTCGAAAATAGCGTTCGGCCAACGCTCTGAGGTAGACGAACGTGTTGTCCACTCTCTAGACTTCATTGAGGTTAGGCCGTTATACCTAAGGCAGATTTGCACTCGATGACACCTCGACAACAGCCGGTCCTCACATTTACGTCTTGCTCTCCTTACGTCAGTATACGAGTCTGTGACGCTGGCTTTGCAACATCTTGCGTGCCTTTAGGCTCGCCGCGACCAACACTTACCACGCACTGACCACAAAACATGGAGGCGCCGGGGCTTGAACCCGGGACCTTTCACATGCAAAGCGAACGCTCTACCAACTGAGCTACGCCCCCAAGCACAACCAAGCTGCGCTGTTCTCCGTTCTTTGCTACTCTTATGTGCACGGACACGATGGTTGGTTGGTTTGCAGGGGTGAAGGGACCAGAGTACAAAGGCGCGGACACGTTCACATACGCAAGAGTTCCAAGTAGTTTCGATGCTCTGGTATTACGACTGCAAATTCCGTCCGTTTTTAACGTCTTAAATTGAAGGGACAGTCACAAGTTGCTCCGTTTTCACTCCATGTCGACAATCACACAGCACCTGAGGTAACAAGCACATCTGAAGACCCATTGTGCACTCGACTGTTCATGCCAACTCACTGCCTCGCACTTTACTACTGTGTACCACTCTTGTCGTCCAACTGCAAAAGACTGGGCCACAACAACTTTCCGCGTCTCCATTGCACTGCGCAAACTACGAAACGCTCCCCAAACATGGCACTCACCCACGCAGACGACTTTTCCGACTTTACACGACGCTCACGCTAGTGACAGCCTTATTTAGAGCTTGACGTCGCACACAAGCGAATGAGCACATTTCGCCTACGACTTAGGCCGCCCTCCTAGTGTGGCTGTTCGGTGTCTGCAGGCAGCGAGGGGCTGCAAGCTTCCTGTGTTCGCGCCTATGTCACCTCTGCTTGCTTGTCAGAGACAGAGTATCGCAAAACATACAAGTCACTCCATGAATTGATTGCTACGGCATCTGTCATCAGCAGTCACAACTAGCAACACCAGTAGCAGCCGACTGCACGTCAAGAATTGGAATGTGCAGTGGGATTTTTGTGAATTCGGCGCAAGGCTGATCTTTGCGACATAGGTTTGAGAATCTTATGGGAACACTTGTACTGTTTCTAAATTATGTGTAGTGGTGGGAGGAGGGTGCTTCGTGCGCATTACAGCACGCTTGCCAATTGTGGCTGCTAATCGTTGGCTCGTATCTGCCTTGACACATTTTCTGGCTGTGAATTATTCCACTTGCATGGCAGTGTGCGCATGTTGGGGTGTTAAAAATTCTGGAGGCGCTGGGTATCGATCCCAGTACCTCTCGCATGCTAAGCGAGCGCTCTACCATCTGAGCTACGCCCCCTGCTGACGAACCGCCCTACATACAGCCATATCAATGACACAGACCCTTGCACTCCCATTATTCCGCTGACAAACACTACTCTCAATGTGTCCGTGAGGGTGTCTTTCAGGTTTCCTGCATTCTGTATCGAATCGTAGTTGGCCAAAATCAAAGTGGCACGCACGACGTCGAAAATAGCGTTCGGCCAACGCTCTGAGGTAGACGAACGTGTTGTCCACTCTCTAGACTTCATTGAGGTTAGGCCGTTATACCTAAGGCAGATTTGCACTCGATGACACCTCGACAACAGCCGGTCCTCACATTTACGTCTTGCTCTCCTTACGTCAGTATACGAGTCTGTGACGCTGGCTTTGCAACATCTTGCGTGCCTTTAGGCTCGCCGCGACCAACACTTACCACGCACTGACCACAAAACATGGAGGCGCCGGGGCTTGAACCCGGGACCTTTCACATGCAAAGCGAACGCTCTACCAACTGAGCTACGCCCCCAAGCACAACCAAGCTGCGCTGTTCTCCGTTCTTTGCTACTCTTATGTGCACGGACACGATGGTTGGTTGGTTTGCAGGGGTGAAGGGACCAGAGTACAAAGGCGCGGACACGTTCACATACGCAAGAGTTCCAAGTAGTTTCGATGCTCTGGTATTACGACTGCAAATTCCGTCCGTTTTTAACGTCTTAAATTGAAGGGACAGTCACAAGTTGCTCCGTTTTCACTCCATGTCGACAATCACGCAGCACCTGAGGTAACAAGCACATCTGAAGACCCATTGTGCACTCGACTGTTCATGCCAACTCACTGCCTCGCACTTTACTACTGTGTACCACTCTTGTCGTCCAACTGCAAAAGACTGGGCCACAACAACTTTCCGCGTCTCCATTGCACTGCGCAAACTACGAAACGCTCCCCAAACATGGCACTCACCCACGCAGACGACTTTTCCGACTTTACACGACGCTCACGCAACGCTCACGCTAGTGACAGCCTTATTTAGAGCTTGACGTCGCACACAAGCGAATGAGCACATTTCGCCTACGACTTAGGCCGCCCTCCTAGTGTGGCTGTTCGGTGTCTGCAGGCAGCGAGGGGCTGCAAGCTTCCTGTGTTCGCGCCTATGTCACCTCTGCTTGCTTGTCAGAGACAGAGTATCGCAAAACATACAAGTCACTCCATGAATTGATTGCTACGGCATCTGTCATCAGCAGTCACAACTAGCAACACCAGTAGCAGCCGACTGCACGTCAAGAATTGGAATGTGCAGTGGGATTTTTGTGAATTCGGCGCAAGGCTGATCTTTGCGACATAGGTTTGAGAATCTTATGGGAACACTTGTACTGTTTCTAAATTATGTGTAGTGGTGGGAGGAGGGTGCTTCGTGCGCATTACAGCACGCTTGCCAATTGTGGCTGCTAATCGTTGGCTCGTATCTGCCTTGACACATTTTCTGGCTGTGAATTATTCCACTTGCATGGCAGTGTGCGCATGTTGGGGTGTTAAAAATTCTGGAGGCGCTGGGTATCGATCCCAGTACCTCTCGCATGCTAAGCGAGCGCTCTACCATCTGAGCTACGCCCCCTGCTGACGAACCGCGCTACATACAGCCATATCAATGACACAGACCCTTGCACTCCCATTATTCCGCTGACAAACACTACTCTCAATGTGTCCGTGAGGGTGTCTTTCAGGTTTCCTGCATTCTGTATCGAATCGTAGTTGGCCAAAATCAAAGTGGCACGCACGACGTCGAAAATAGCGTTCGGCCAACGCTCTGAGGTAGACGAACGTGTTGTCCACTCTCTAGACTTCATTGAGGTTAGGCCGTTATACCTAAGGCAGATTTGCACTCGATGACACCTCGACAACAGCCGGTCCTCACATTTACGTCTTGCTCTCCTTACGTCAGTATACGAGTCTGTGACGCTGGCTTTGCAACATCTTGCGTGCCTTTAGGCTCGCCGCGACCAACACTTACCACGCACTGACCACAAAACATGGAGGCGCCGGGGCTTGAACCCGGGACCTTTCACATGCAAAGCGAACGCTCTACCAACTGAGCTACGCCCCCAAGCACAACCAAGCTGCGCTGTTCTCCGTTCTTTGCTACTCTTATGTGCACGGACACGATGGTTGGTTGGTTTGCAGGGGTGAAGGGACCAGAGTACAAAGGCGCGGACACGTTCACATACGCAAGAGTTCCAAGTAGTTTCGATGCTCTGGTATTACGACTGCAAATTCCGTCCGTTTTTAACGTCTTAAATTGAAGGGACAGTCACAAGTTGCTCCGTTTTCACTCCATGTCGACAATCACACAGCACCTGAGGTAACAAGCACATCTGAAGACCCATTGTGCACTCGACTGTTCATGCCAACTCACTGCCTCGCACTTTACTACTGTGTACCACTCTTGTCGTCCAACTGCAAAAGACTGGGCCACAACAACTTTCCGCGTCTCCATTGCACTGCGCAAACTACGAAACGCTCCCCAAACATGGCACTCACCCACGCAGACGACTTTTCCGACTTTACACGACGCTCACGCAACGCTCACGCTAGTGACAGCCTTATTTAGAGCTTGACGTCGCACACAAGCGAATGAGCACATTTCGCCTACGACTTAGGCCGCCCTCCTAGTGTGGCTGTTCGGTGTCTGCAGGCAGCGAGGGGCTGCAAGCTTCCTGTGTTCGCGCCTATGTCACCTCTGCTTGCTTGTCAGAGACAGAGTATCGCAAAACATACAAGTCACTCCATGAATTGATTGCTACGGCATCTGTCATCAGCAGTCACAACTAGCAACACCAGTAGCAGCCGACTGCACGTCAAGAATTGGAATGTGCAGTGGGATTTTTGTGAATTCGGCGCAAGGCTGATCTTTGCGACATAGGTTTGAGAATCTTATGGGAACACTTGTACTGTTTCTAAATTATGTGTAGTGGTGGGAGGAGGGTGCTTCGTGCGCATTACAGCACGCTTGCCAATTGTGGCTGCTAATCGTTGGCTCGTATCTGCCTTGACACATTTTCTGGCTGTGAATTATTCCACTTGCATGGCAGTGTGCGCATGTTGGGGTGTTAAAAATTCTGGAGGCGCTGGGTATCGATCCCAGTACCTCTCGCATGCTAAGCGAGCGCTCTACCATCTGAGCTACGCCCCCTGCTGACGAACCGCGCTACATACAGCCATATCAATGACACAGACCCTTGCACTCCCATTATTCCGCTGACAAACACTACTCTCAATGTGTCCGTGAGGGTGTCTTTCAGGTTTCCTGCATTCTGTATCGAATCGTAGTTGGCCAAAATCAAAGTGGCACGCACGACGTCGAAAATAGCGTTCGGCCAACGCTCTGAGGTAGACGAACGTGTTGTCCACTCTCTAGACTTCATTGAGGTTAGGCCGTTATACCTAAGGCAGATTTGCACTCGATGACACCTCGACAACAGCCGGTCCTCACATTTACGTCTTGCTCTCCTTACGTCAGTATACGAGTCTGTGACGCTGGCTTTGCAACATCTTGCGTGCCTTTAGGCTCGCCGCGACCAACACTTACCACGCACTGACCACAAAACATGGAGGCGCCGGGGCTTGAACCCGGGACCTTTCACATGCAAAGCGAACGCTCTACCAACTGAGCTACGCCCCCAAGCACAACCAAGCTGCGCTGTTCTCCGTTCTTTGCTACTCTTATGTGCACGGACACGATGGTTGGTTGGTTTGCAGGGGTGAAGGGACCAGAGTACAAAGGCGCGGACACGTTCACATACGCAAGAGTTCCAAGTAGTTTCGATGCTCTGGTATTACGACTGCAAATTCCGTCCGTTTTTAACGTCTTAAATTGAAGGGACAGTCACAAGTTGCTCCGTTTTCACTCCATGTCGACAATCACACAGCACCTGAGGTAACAAGCACATCTGAAGACCCATTGTGCACTCGACTGTTCATGCCAACTCACTGCCTCGCACTTTACTACTGTGTACCACTCTTGTCGTCCAACTGCAAAAGACTGGGCCACAACAACTTTCCGCGTCTCCATTGCACTGCGCAAACTACGAAACGCTCCCCAAACATGGCACTCACCCACGCAGACGACTTTTCCGACTTTACACGACGCTCACGCAACGCTCACGCTAGTGACAGCCTTATTTAGAGCTTGACGTCGCACACAAGCGAATGAGCACATTTCGCCTACGACTTAGGCCGCCCTCCTAGTGTGGCTGTTCGGTGTCTGCAGGCAGCGAGGGGCTGCAAGCTTCCTGTGTTCGCGCCTATGTCACCTCTGCTTGCTTGTCAGAGACAGAGTATCGCAAAACATACAAGTCACTCCATGAATTGATTGCTACGGCATCTGTCATCAGCAGTCACAACTAGCAACACCAGTAGCAGCCGACTGCACGTCAAGAATTGGAATGTGCAGTGGGATTTTTGTGAATTCGGCGCAAGGCTGATCTTTGCGACATAGGTTTGAGAATCTTATGGGAACACTTGTACTGTTTCTAAATTATGTGTAGTGGTGGGAGGAGGGTGCTTCGTGCGCATTACAGCACGCTTGCCAATTGTGGCTGCTAATCGTTGGCTCGTATCTGCCTTGACACATTTTCTGGCTGTGAATTATTCCACTTGCATGGCAGTGTGCGCATGTTGGGGTGTTAAAAGTTCTGGAGGCGCTGGGTATCGATCCCAGTACCTCTCGCATGCTAAGCGAGCGCTCTACCATCTGAGCTACGCCCCCTGCTGACGAACCGCGCTACATACAGCCATATCAATGACACAGACCCTTGCACTCCCATTATTCCGCTGACAAACACTACTCTCAATGTGTCCGTGAGGGTGTCTTTCAGGTTTCCTGCATTCTGTATCGAATCGTAGTTGGCCAAAATCAAAGTGGCACGCACGACGTCGAAAATAGCGTTCGGCCAACGCTCTGAGGTAGACGAACGTGTTGTCCACTCTCTAGACTTCATTGAGGTTAGGCCGTTATACCTAAGGCAGATTTGCACTCGATGACACCTCGACAACAGCCGGTCCTCACATTTACGTCTTGCTCTCCTTACGTCAGTATACGAGTCTGTGACGCTGGCTTTGCAACATCTTGCGTGCCTTTAGGCTCGCCGCGACCAACACTTACCACGCACTGACCACAAAACATGGAGGCGCCGGGGCTTGAACCCGGGACCTTTCACATGCAAAGCGAACGCTCTACCAACTGAGCTACGCCCCCAAGCACAACCAAGCTGCGCTGTTCTCCGTTCTTTGCTACTCTTATGTGCACGGACACGATGGTTGGTTGGTTTGCAGGGGTGAAGGGACCAGAGTACAAAGGCGCGGACACGTTCACATACGCAAGAGTTCCAAGTAGTTTCGATGCTCTGGTATTACGACTGCAAATTCCGTCCGTTTTTAACGTCTTAAATTGAAGGGACAGTCACAAGTTGCTCCGTTTTCACTCCATGTCGACAATCACACAGCACCTGAGGTAACAAGCACATCTGAAGACCCATTGTGCACTCGACTGTTCATGCCAACTCACTGCCTCGCACTTTACTACTGTGTACCACTCTTGTCGTCCAACTGCAAAAGACTGGGCCACAACAACTTTCCGCGTCTCCATTGCACTGCGCAAACTACGAAACGCTCCCCAAACATGGCACTCACCCACGCAGACGACTTTTCCGACTTTACACGACGCTCACGCAACGCTCACGCTAGTGACAGCCTTATTTAGAGCTTGACGTCGCACACAAGCGAATGAGCACATTTCGCCTACGACTTAGGCCGCCCTCCTAGTGTGGCTGTTCGGTGTCTGCAGGCAGCGAGGGGCTGCAAGCTTCCTGTGTTCGCGCCTATGTCACCTCTGCTTGCTTGTCAGAGACAGAGTATCGCAAAACATACAAGTCACTCCATGAATTGATTGCTACGGCATCTGTCATCAGCAGTCACAACTAGCAACACCAGTAGCAGCCGACTGCACGTCAAGAATTGGAATGTGCAGTGGGATTTTTGTGAATTCGGCGCAAGGCTGATCTTTGCGACATAGGTTTGAGAATCTTATGGGAACACTTGTACTGTTTCTAAATTATGTGTAGTGGTGGGAGGAGGGTGCTTCGTGCGCATTACAGCACGCTTGCCAATTGTGGCTGCTAATCGTTGGCTCGTATCTGCCTTGACACATTTTCTGGCTGTGAATTATTCCACTTGCATGGCAGTGTGCGCATGTTGGGGTGTTAAAAATTCTGGAGGCGCTGGGTATCGATCCCAGTACCTCTCGCATGCTAAGCGAGCGCTCTACCATCTGAGCTACGCCCCCTGCTGACGAACCGCGCTACATACAGCCATATCAATGACACAGACCCTTGCACTCCCATTATTCCGCTGACAAACACTACTCTCAATGTGTCCGTGAGGGTGTCTTTCAGGTTTCCTGCATTCTGTATCGAATCGTAGTTGGCCAAAATCAAAGTGGCACGCACGACGTCGAAAATAGCGTTCGGCCAACGCTCTGAGGTAGACGAACGTGTTGTCCACTCTCTAGACTTCATTGAGGTTAGGCCGTTATACCTAAGGCAGATTTGCACTCGATGACACCTCGACAACAGCCGGTCCTCACATTTACGTCTTGCTCTCCTTACGTCAGTATACGAGTCTGTGACGCTGGCTTTGCAACATCTTGCGTGCCTTTAGGCTCGCCGCGACCAACACTTACCACGCACTGACCACAAAACATGGAGGCGCCGGGGCTTGAACCCGGGACCTTTCACATGCAAAGCGAACGCTCTACCAACTGAGCTACGCCCCCAAGCACAACCAAGCTGCGCTGTTCTCCGTTCTTTGCTACTCTTATGTGCACGGACACGATGGTTGGTTGGTTTGCAGGGGTGAAGGGACCAGAGTACAAAGGCGCGGACACGTTCACATACGCAAGAGTTCCAAGTAGTTTCGATGCTCTGGTATTACGACTGCAAATTCCGTCCGTTTTTAACGTCTTAAATTGAAGGGACAGTCACAAGTTGCTCCGTTTTCACTCCATGTCGACAATCACACAGCACCTGAGGTAACAAGCACATCTGAAGACCCATTGTGCACTCGACTGTTCATGCCAACTCACTGCCTCGCACTTTACTACTGTGTACCACTCTTGTCGTCCAACTGCAAAAGACTGGGCCACAACAACTTTCCGCGTCTCCATTGCACTGCGCAAACTACGAAACGCTCCCCAAACATGGCACTCACCCACGCAGACGACTTTTCCGACTTTACACGACGCTCACGCAACGCTCACGCTAGTGACAGCCTTATTTAGAGCTTGACGTCGCACACAAGCGAATGAGCACATTTCGCCTACGACTTAGGCCGCCCTCCTAGTGTGGCTGTTCGGTGTCTGCAGGCAGCGAGGGGCTGCAAGCTTCCTGTGTTCGCGCCTATGTCACCTCTGCTTGCTTGTCAGAGACAGAGTATCGCAAAACATACAAGTCACTCCATGAATTGATTGCTACGGCATCTGTCATCAGCAGTCACAACTAGCAACACCAGTAGCAGCCGACTGCACGTCAAGAATTGGAATGTGCAGTGGGATTTTTGTGAATTCGGCGCAAGGCTGATCTTTGCGACATAGGTTTGAGAATCTTATGGGAACACTTGTACTGTTTCTAAATTATGTGTAGTGGTGGGAGGAGGGTGCTTCGTGCGCATTACAGCACGCTTGCCAATTGTGGCTGCTAATCGTTGGCTCGTATCTGCCTTGACACATTTTCTGGCTGTGAATTATTCCACTTGCATGGCAGTGTGCGCATGTTGGGGTGTTAAAAATTCTGGAGGCGCTGGGTATCGATCCCAGTACCTCTCGCATGCTAAGCGAGCGCTCTACCATCTGAGCTACGCCCCCTGCTGACGAACCGCGCTACATACAGCCATATCAATGACACAGACCCTTGCACTCCCATTATTCCGCTGACAAACACTACTCTCAATGTGTCCGTGAGGGTGTCTTTCAGGTTTCCTGCATTCTGTATCGAATCGTAGTTGGCCAAAATCAAAGTGGCACGCACGACGTCGAAAATAGCGTTCGGCCAACGCTCTGAGGTAGACGAACGTGTTGTCCACTCTCTAGACTTCATTGAGGTTAGGCCGTTATACCTAAGGCAGATTTGCACTCGATGACACCTCGACAACAGCCGGTCCTCACATTTACGTCTTGCTCTCCTTACGTCAGTATACGAGTCTGTGACGCTGGCTTTGCAACATCTTGCGTGCCTTTAGGCTCGCCGCGACCAACACTTACCACGCACTGACCACAAAACATGGAGGCGCCGGGGCTTGAACCCGGGACCTTTCACATGCAAAGCGAACGCTCTACCAACTGAGCTACGCCCCCAAGCACAACCAAGCTGCGCTGTTCTCCGTTCTTTGCTACTCTTATGTGCACGGACACGATGGTTGGTTGGTTTGCAGGGGTGAAGGGACCAGAGTACAAAGGCGCGGACACGTTCACATACGCAAGAGTTCCAAGTAGTTTCGATGCTCTGGTATTACGACTGCAAATTCCGTCCGTTTTTAACGTCTTAAATTGAAGGGACAGTCACAAGTTGCTCCGTTTTCACTCCATGTCGACAATCACACAGCACCTGAGGTAACAAGCACATCTGAAGACCCATTGTGCACTCGACTGTTCATGCCAACTCACTGCCTCGCACTTTACTACTGTGTACCACTCTTGTCGTCCAACTGCAAAAGACTGGGCCACAACAACTTTCCGCGTCTCCATTGCACTGCGCAAACTACGAAACGCTCCCCAAACATGGCACTCACCCACGCAGACGACTTTTCCGACTTTACACGACGCTCACGCAACGCTCACGCTAGTGACAGCCTTATTTAGAGCTTGACGTCGCACACAAGCGAATGAGCACATTTCGCCTACGACTTAGGCCGCCCTCCTAGTGTGGCTGTTCGGTGTCTGCAGGCAGCGAGGGGCTGCAAGCTTCCTGTGTTCGCGCCTATGTCACCTCTGCTTGCTTGTCAGAGACAGAGTATCGCAAAACATACAAGTCACTCCATGAATTGATTGCTACGGCATCTGTCATCAGCAGTCACAACTAGCAACACCAGTAGCAGCCGACTGCACGTCAAGAATTGGAATGTGCAGTGGGATTTTTGTGAATTCGGCGCAAGGCTGATCTTTGCGACATAGGTTTGAGAATCTTATGGGAACACTTGTACTGTTTCTAAATTATGTGTAGTGGTGGGAGGAGGGTGCTTCGTGCGCATTACAGCACGCTTGCCAATTGTGGCTGCTAATCGTTGGCTCGTATCTGCCTTGACACATTTTCTGGCTGTGAATTATTCCACTTGCATGGCAGTGTGCGCATGTTGGGGTGTTAAAAATTCTGGAGGCGCTGGGTATCGATCCCAGTACCTCTCGCATGCTAAGCGAGCGCTCTACCATCTGAGCTACGCCCCCTGCTGACGAACCGCGCTACATACAGCCATATCAATGACACAGACCCTTGCACTCCCATTATTCCGCTGACAAACACTACTCTCAATGTGTCCGTGAGGGTGTCTTTCAGGTTTCCTGCATTCTGTATCGAATCGTAGTTGGCCAAAATCAAAGTGGCACGCACGACGTCGAAAATAGCGTTCGGCCAACGCTCTGAGGTAGACGAACGTGTTGTCCACTCTCTAGACTTCATTGAGGTTAGGCCGTTATACCTAAGGCAGATTTGCACTCGATGACACCTCGACAACAGCCGGTCCTCACATTTACGTCTTGCTCTCCTTACGTCAGTATACGAGTCTGTGACGCTGGCTTTGCAACATCTTGCGTGCCTTTAGGCTCGCCGCGACCAACACTTACCACGCACTGACCACAAAACATGGAGGCGCCGGGGCTTGAACCCGGGACCTTTCACATGCAAAGCGAACGCTCTACCAACTTAGCTACGCCCCCAAGCACAACCAAGCTGCGCTGTTCTCCGTTCTTTGCTACTCTTATGTGCACGGACACGATGGTTGGTTGGTTTGCAGGGGTGAAGGGACCAGAGTACAAAGGCGCGGACACGTTCACATACGCAAGAGTTCCAAGTAGTTTCGATGCTCTGGTATTACGACTGCAAATTCCGTCCGTTTTTAACGTCTTAAATTGAAGGGACAGTCACAAGTTGCTCCGTTTTCACTCCATGTCGACAATCACACAGCACCTGAGGTAACAAGCACATCTGAAGACCCATTGTGCACTCGACTGTTCATGCCAACTCACTGCCTCGCACTTTACTACTGTGTACCACTCTTGTCGTCCAACTGCAAAAGACTGGGCCACAACAACTTTCCGCGTCTCCATTGCACTGCGCAAACTACGAAACGCTCCCCAAACATGGCACTCACCCACGCAGACGACTTTTCCGACTTTACACGACGCTCACGCAACGCTCACGCTAGTGACAGCCTTATTTAGAGCTTGACGTCGCACACAAGCGAATGAGCACATTTCGCCTACGACTTAGGCCGCCCTCCTAGTGTGGCTGTTCGGTGTCTGCAGGCAGCGAGGGGCTGCAAGCTTCCTGTGTTCGCGCCTATGTCACCTCTGCTTGCTTGTCAGAGACAGAGTATCGCAAAACATACAAGTCACTCCATGAATTGATTGCTACGGCATCTGTCATCAGCAGTCACAACTAGCAACACCAGTAGCAGCCGACTGCACGTCAAGAATTGGAATGTGCAGTGGGATTTTTGTGAATTCGGCGCAAGGCTGATCTTTGCGACATAGGTTTGAGAATCTTATGGGAACACTTGTACTGTTTCTAAATTATGTGTAGTGGTGGGAGGAGGGTGCTTCGTGCGCATTACAGCACGCTTGCCAATTGTGGCTGCTAATCGTTGGCTCGTATCTGCCTTGACACATTTTCTGGCTGTGAATTATTCCACTTGCATGGCAGTGTGCGCATGTTGGGGTGTTAAAAATTCTGGAGGCGCTGGGTATCGATCCCAGTACCTCTCGCATGCTAAGCGAGCGCTCTACCATCTGAGCTACGCCCCCTGCTGACGAACCGCGCTACATACAGCCATATCAATGACACAGACCCTTGCACTCCCATTATTCCGCTGACAAACACTACTCTCAATGTGTCCGTGAGGGTGTCTTTCAGGTTTCCTGCATTCTGTATCGAATCGTAGTTGGCCAAAATCAAAGTGGCACGCACGACGTCGAAAATAGCGTTCGGCCAACGCTCTGAGGTAGACGAACGTGTTGTCCACTCTCTAGACTTCATTGAGGTTAGGCCGTTATACCTAAGGCAGATTTGCACTCGATGACACCTCGACAACAGCCGGTCCTCACATTTACGTCTTGCTCTCCTTACGTCAGTATACGAGTCTGTGACGCTGGCTTTGCAACATCTTGCGTGCCTTTAGGCTCGCCGCGACCAACACTTACCACGCACTGACCACAAAACATGGAGGCGCCGGGGCTTGAACCCGGGACCTTTCACATGCAAAGCGAACGCTCTACCAACTTAGCTACGCCCCCAAGCACAACCAAGCTGCGCTGTTCTCCGTTCTTTGCTACTCTTATGTGCACGGACACGATGGTTGGTTGGTTTGCAGGGGTGAAGGGACCAGAGTACAAAGGCGCGGACACGTTCACATACGCAAGAGTTCCAAGTAGTTTCGATGCTCTGGTATTACGACTGCAAATTCCGTCCGTTTTTAACGTCTTAAATTGAAGGGACAGTCACAAGTTGCTCCGTTTTCACTCCATGTCGACAATCACACAGCACCTGAGGTAACAAGCACATCTGAAGACCCATTGTGCACTCGACTGTTCATGCCAACTCACTGCCTCGCACTTTACTACTGTGTACCACTCTTGTCGTCCAACTGCAAAAGACTGGGCCACAACAACTTTCCGCGTCTCCATTGCACTGCGCAAACTACGAAACGCTCCCCAAACATGGCACTCACCCACGCAGACGACTTTTCCGACTTTACACGACGCTCACGCAACGCTCACGCTAGTGACAGCCTTATTTAGAGCTTGACGTCGCACACAAGCGAATGAGCACATTTCGCCTACGACTTAGGCCGCCCTCCTAGTGTGGCTGTTCGGTGTCTGCAGGCAGCGAGGGGCTGCAAGCTTCCTGTGTTCGCGCCTATGTCACCTCTGCTTGCTTGTCAGAGACAGAGTATCGCAAAACATACAAGTCACTCCATGAATTGATTGCTACGGCATCTGTCATCAGCAGTCACAACTAGCAACACCAGTAGCAGCCGACTGCACGTCAAGAATTGGAATGTGCAGTGGGATTTTTGTGAATTCGGCGCAAGGCTGATCTTTGCGACATAGGTTTGAGAATCTTATGGGAACACTTGTACTGTTTCTAAATTATGTGTAGTGGTGGGAGGAGGGTGCTTCGTGCGCATTACAGCACGCTTGCCAATTGTGGCTGCTAATCGTTGGCTCGTATCTGCCTTGACACATTTTCTGGCTGTGAATTATTCCACTTGCATGGCAGTGTGCGCATGTTGGGGTGTTAAAAATTCTGGAGGCGCTGGGTATCGATCCCAGTACCTCTCGCATGCTAAGCGAGCGCTCTACCATCTGAGCTACGCCCCCTGCTGACGAACCGCGCTACATACAGCCATATCAATGACACAGACCCTTGCACTCCCATTATTCCGCTGACAAACACTACTCTCAATGTGTCCGTGAGGGTGTCTTTCAGGTTTCCTGCATTCTGTATCGAATCGTAGTTGGCCAAAATCAAAGTGGCACGCACGACGTCGAAAATAGCGTTCGGCCAACGCTCTGAGGTAGACGAACGTGTTGTCCACTCTCTAGACTTCATTGAGGTTAGGCCGTTATACCTAAGGCAGATTTGCACTCGATGACACCTCGACAACAGCCGGTCCTCACATTTACGTCTTGCTCTCCTTACGTCAGTATACGAGTCTGTGACGCTGGCTTTGCAACATCTTGCGTGCCTTTAGGCTCGCCGCGACCAACACTTACCACGCACTGACCACAAAACATGGAGGCGCCGGGGCTTGAACCCGGGACCTTTCACATGCAAAGCGAACGCTCTACCAACTTAGCTACGCCCCCAAACACAACCAAGCTGCGCTGTTCTCCGTTCTTTGCTACTCTTATGTGCACGGACACGATGGTTGGTTGGTTTGCAGGGGTGAAGGGACCAGAGTACAAAGGCGCGGACACGTTCACATACGCAAGAGTTCCAAGTAGTTTCGATGCTCTGGTATTACGACTGCAAATTCCGTCCGTTTTTAACGTCTTAAATTGAAGGGACAGTCACAAGTTGCTCCGTTTTCACTCCATGTCGACAATCACACAGCACCTGAGGTAACAAGCACATCTGAAGACCCATTGTGCACTCGACTGTTCATGCCAACTCACTGCCTCGCACTTTACTACTGTGTACCACTCTTGTCGTCCAACTGCAAAAGACTGGGCCACAACAACTTTCCGCGTCTCCATTGCACTGCGCAAACTACGAAACGCTCCCCAAACATGGCACTCACCCACGCAGACGACTTTTCCGACTTTACACGACGCTCACGCAACGCTCACGCTAGTGACAGCCTTATTTAGAGCTTGACGTCGCACACAAGCGAATGAGCACATTTCGCCTACGACTTAGGCCGCCCTCCTAGTGTGGCTGTTCGGTGTCTGCAGGCAGCGAGGGGCTGCAAGCTTCCTGTGTTCGCGCCTATGTCACCTCTGCTTGCTTGTCAGAGACAGAGTATCGCAAAACATACAAGTCACTCCATGAATTGATTGCTACGGCATCTGTCATCAGCAGTCACAACTAGCAACACCAGTAGCAGCCGACTGCACGTCAAGAATTGGAATGTGCAGTGGGATTTTTGTGAATTCGGCGCAAGGCTGATCTTTGCGACATAGGTTTGAGAATCTTATGGGAACACTTGTACTGTTTCTAAATTATGTGTAGTGGTGGGAGGAGGGTGCTTCGTGCGCATTACAGCACGCTTGCCAATTGTGGCTGCTAATCGTTGGCTCGTATCTGCCTTGACACATTTTCTGGCTGTGAATTATTCCACTTGCATGGCAGTGTGCGCATGTTGGGGTGTTAAAAATTCTGGAGGCGCTGGGTATCGATCCCAGTACCTCTCGCATGCTAAGCGAGCGCTCTACCATCTGAGCTACGCCCCCTGCTGACGAACCGCGCTACATACAGCCATATCAATGACACAGACCCTTGCACTCCCATTATTCCGCTGACAAACACTACTCTCAATGTGTCCGTGAGGGTGTCTTTCAGGTTTCCTGCATTCTGTATCGAATCGTAGTTGGCCAAAATCAAAGTGGCACGCACGACGTCGAAAATAGCGTTCGGCCAACGCTCTGAGGTAGACGAACGTGTTGTCCACTCTCTAGACTTCATTGAGGTTAGGCCGTTATACCTAAGGCAGATTTGCACTCGATGACACCTCGACAACAGCCGGTCCTCACATTTACGTCTTGCTCTCCTTACGTCAGTATACGAGTCTGTGACGCTGGCTTTGCAACATCTTGCGTGCCTTTAGGCTCGCCGCGACCAACACTTACCACGCACTGACCACAAAACATGGAGGCGCCGGGGCTTGAACCCGGGACCTTTCACATGCAAAGCGAACGCTCTACCAACTTAGCTACGCCCCCAAGCACAACCAAGCTGCGCTGTTCTCCGTTCTTTGCTACTCTTATGTGCACGGACACGATGGTTGGTTGGTTTGCAGGGGTGAAGGGACCAGAGTACAAAGGCGCGGACACGTTCACATACGCAAGAGTTCCAAGTAGTTTCGATGCTCTGGTATTACGACTGCAAATTCCGTCCGTTTTTAACGTCTTAAATTGAAGGGACAGTCACAAGTTGCTCCGTTTTCACTCCATGTCGACAATCACACAGCACCTGAGGTAACAAGCACATCTGAAGACCCATTGTGCACTCGACTGTTCATGCCAACTCACTGCCTCGCACTTTACTACTGTGTACCACTCTTGTCGTCCAACTGCAAAAGACTGGGCCACAACAACTTTCCGCGTCTCCATTGCACTGCGCAAACTACGAAACGCTCCCCAAACATGGCACTCACCCACGCAGACGACTTTTCCGACTTTACACGACGCTCACGCAACGCTCACGCTAGTGACAGCCTTATTTAGAGCTTGACGTCGCACACAAGCGAATGAGCACATTTCGCCTACGACTTAGGCCGCCCTCCTAGTGTGGCTGTTCGGTGTCTGCAGGCAGCGAGGGGCTGCAAGCTTCCTGTGTTCGCGCCTATGTCACCTCTGCTTGCTTGTCAGAGACAGAGTATCGCAAAACATACAAGTCACTCCATGAATTGATTGCTACGGCATCTGTCATCAGCAGTCACAACTAGCAACACCAGTAGCAGCCGACTGCACGTCAAGAATTGGAATGTGCAGTGGGATTTTTGTGAATTCGGCGCAAGGCTGATCTTTGCGACATAGGTTTGAGAATCTTATGGGAACACTTGTACTGTTTCTAAATTATGTGTAGTGGTGGGAGGAGGGTGCTTCGTGCGCATTACAGCACGCTTGCCAATTGTGGCTGCTAATCGTTGGCTCGTATCTGCCTTGACACATTTTCTGGCTGTGAATTATTCCACTTGCATGGCAGTGTGCGCATGTTGGGGTGTTAAAAATTCTGGAGGCGCTGGGTATCGATCCCAGTACCTCTCGCATGCTAAGCGAGCGCTCTACCATCTGAGCTACGCCCCCTGCTGACGAACCGCGCTACATACAGCCATATCAATGACACAGACCCTTGCACTCCCATTATTCCGCTGACAAACACTACTCTCAATGTGTCCGTGAGGGTGTCTTTCAGGTTTCCTGCATTCTGTATCGAATCGTAGTTGGCCAAAATCAAAGTGGCACGCACGACGTCGAAAATAGCGTTCGGCCAACGCTCTGAGGTAGACGAACGTGTTGTCCACTCTCTAGACTTCATTGAGGTTAGGCCGTTATACCTAAGGCAGATTTGCACTCGATGACACCTCGACAACAGCCGGTCCTCACATTTACGTCTTGCTCTCCTTACGTCAGTATACGAGTCTGTGACGCTGGCTTTGCAACATCTTGCGTGCCTTTAGGCTCGCCGCGACCAACACTTACCACGCACTGACCACAAAACATGGAGGCGCCGGGGCTTGAACCCGGGACCTTTCACATGCAAAGCGAACGCTCTACCAACTTAGCTACGCCCCCAAACACAACCAAGCTGCGCTGTTCTCCGTTCTTTGCTACTCTTATGTGCACGGACACGATGGTTGGTTGGTTTGCAGGGGTGAAGGGACCAGAGTACAAAGGCGCGGACACGTTCACATACGCAAGAGTTCCAAGTAGTTTCGATGCTCTGGTATTACGACTGCAAATTCCGTCCGTTTTTAACGTCTTAAATTGAAGGGACAGTCACAAGTTGCTCCGTTTTCACTCCATGTCGACAATCACACAGCACCTGAGGTAACAAGCACATCTGAAGACCCATTGTGCACTCGACTGTTCATGCCAACTCACTGCCTCGCACTTTACTACTGTGTACCACTCTTGTCGTCCAACTGCAAAAGACTGGGCCACAACAACTTTCCGCGTCTCCATTGCACTGCGCAAACTACGAAACGCTCCCCAAACATGGCACTCACCCACGCAGACGACTTTTCCGACTTTACACGACGCTCACGCAACGCTCACGCTAGTGACAGCCTTATTTAGAGCTTGACGTCGCACACAAGCGAATGAGCACATTTCGCCTACGACTTAGGCCGCCCTCCTAGTGTGGCTGTTCGGTGTCTGCAGGCAGCGAGGGGCTGCAAGCTTCCTGTGTTCGCGCCTATGTCACCTCTGCTTGCTTGTCAGAGACAGAGTATCGCAAAACATACAAGTCACTCCATGAATTGATTGCTACGGCATCTGTCATCAGCAGTCACAACTAGCAACACCAGTAGCAGCCGACTGCACGTCAAGAATTGGAATGTGCAGTGGGATTTTTGTGAATTCGGCGCAAGGCTGATCTTTGCGACATAGGTTTGAGAATCTTATGGGAACACTTGTACTGTTTCTAAATTATGTGTAGTGGTGGGAGGAGGGTGCTTCGTGCGCATTACAGCACGCTTGCCAATTGTGGCTGCTAATCGTTGGCTCGTATCTGCCTTGACACATTTTCTGGCTGTGAATTATTCCACTTGCATGGCAGTGTGCGCATGTTGGGGTGTTAAAAATTCTGGAGGCGCTGGGTATCGATCCCAGTACCTCTCGCATGCTAAGCGAGCGCTCTACCATCTGAGCTACGCCCCCTGCTGACGAACCGCGCTACATACAGCCATATCAATGACACAGACCCTTGCACTCCCATTATTCCGCTGACAAACACTACTCTCAATGTGTCCGTGAGGGTGTCTTTCAGGTTTCCTGCATTCTGTATCGAATCGTAGTTGGCCAAAATCAAAGTGGCACGCACGACGTCGAAAATAGCGTTCGGCCAACGCTCTGAGGTAGACGAACGTGTTGTCCACTCTCTAGACTTCATTGAGGTTAGGCCGTTATACCTAAGGCAGATTTGCACTCGATGACACCTCGACAACAGCCGGTCCTCACATTTACGTCTTGCTCTCCTTACGTCAGTATACGAGTCTGTGACGCTGGCTTTGCAACATCTTGCGTGCCTTTAGGCTCGCCGCGACCAACACTTACCACGCACTGACCACAAAACATGGAGGCGCCGGGGCTTGAACCCGGGACCTTTCACATGCAAAGCGAACGCTCTACCAACTGAGCTACGCCCCCAAGCACAACCAAGCTGCGCTGTTCTCCGTTCTTTGCTACTCTTATGTGCACGGACACGATGGTTGGTTGGTTTGCAGGGGTGAAGGGACCAGAGTACAAAGGCGCGGACACGTTCACATACGCAAGAGTTCCAAGTAGTTTCGATGCTCTGGTATTACGACTGCAAATTCCGTCCGTTTTTAACGTCTTAAATTGAAGGGACAGTCACAAGTTGCTCCGTTTTCACTCCATGTCGACAATCACACAGCACCTGAGGTAACAAGCACATCTGAAGACCCATTGTGCACTCGACTGTTCATGCCAACTCACTGCCTCGCACTTTACTACTGTGTACCACTCTTGTCGTCCAACTGCAAAAGACTGGGCCACAACAACTTTCCGCGTCTCCATTGCACTGCGCAAACTACGAAACGCTCCCCAAACATGGCACTCACCCACGCAGACGACTTTTCCGACTTTACACGACGCTCACGCAACGCTCACGCTAGTGACAGCCTTATTTAGAGCTTGACGTCGCACACAAGCGAATGAGCACATTTCGCCTACGACTTAGGCCGCCCTCCTAGTGTGGCTGTTCGGTGTCTGCAGGCAGCGAGGGGCTGCAAGCTTCCTGTGTTCGCGCCTATGTCACCTCTGCTTGCTTGTCAGAGACAGAGTATCGCAAAACATACAAGTCACTCCATGAATTGATTGCTACGGCATCTGTCATCAGCAGTCACAACTAGCAACACCAGTAGCAGCCGACTGCACGTCAAGAATTGGAATGTGCAGTGGGATTTTTGTGAATTCGGCGCAAGGCTGATCTTTGCGACATAGGTTTGAGAATCTTATGGGAACACTTGTACTGTTTCTAAATTATGTGTAGTGGTGGGAGGAGGGTGCTTCGTGCGCATTACAGCACGCTTGCCAATTGTGGCTGCTAATCGTTGGCTCGTATCTGCCTTGACACATTTTCTGGCTGTGAATTATTCCACTTGCATGGCAGTGTGCGCATGTTGGGGTGTTAAAAATTCTGGAGGCGCTGGGTATCGATCCCAGTACCTCTCGCATGCTAAGCGAGCGCTCTACCATCTGAGCTACGCCCCCTGCTGACGAACCGCGCTACATACAGCCATATCAATGACACAGACCCTTGCACTCCCATTATTCCGCTGACAAACACTACTCTCAATGTGTCCGTGAGGGTGTCTTTCAGGTTTCCTGCATTCTGTATCGAATCGTAGTTGGCCAAAATCAAAGTGGCACGCACGACGTCGAAAATAGCGTTCGGCCAACGCTCTGAGGTAGACGAACGTGTTGTCCACTCTCTAGACTTCATTGAGGTTAGGCCGTTATACCTAAGGCAGATTTGCACTCGATGACACCTCGACAACAGCCGGTCCTCACATTTACGTCTTGCTCTCCTTACGTCAGTATACGAGTCTGTGACGCTGGCTTTGCAACATCTTGCGTGCCTTTAGGCTCGCCGCGACCAACACTTACCACGCACTGACCACAAAACATGGAGGCGCCGGGGCTTGAACCCGGGACCTTTCACATGCAAAGCGAACGCTCTACCAACTGAGCTACGCCCCCAAGCACAACCAAGCTGCGCTGTTCTCCGTTCTTTGCTACTCTTATGTGCACGGACACGATGGTTGGTTGGTTTGCAGGGGTGAAGGGACCAGAGTACAAAGGCGCGGACACGTTCACATACGCAAGAGTTCCAAGTAGTTTCGATGCTCTGGTATTACGACTGCAAATTCCGTCCGTTTTTAACGTCTTAAATTGAAGGGACAGTCACAAGTTGCTCCGTTTTCACTCCATGTCGACAATCACACAGCACCTGAGGTAACAAGCACATCTGAAGACCCATTGTGCACTCGACTGTTCATGCCAACTCACTGCCTCGCACTTTACTACTGTGTACCACTCTTGTCGTCCAACTGCAAAAGACTGGGCCACAACAACTTTCCGCGTCTCCATTGCACTGCGCAAACTACGAAACGCTCCCCAAACATGGCACTCACCCACGCAGACGACTTTTCCGACTTTACACGACGCTCACGCAACGCTCACGCTAGTGACAGCCTTATTTAGAGCTTGACGTCGCACACAAGCGAATGAGCACATTTCGCCTACGACTTAGGCCGCCCTCCTAGTGTGGCTGTTCGGTGTCTGCAGGCAGCGAGGGGCTGCAAGCTTCCTGTGTTCGCGCCTATGTCACCTCTGCTTGCTTGTCAGAGACAGAGTATCGCAAAACATACAAGTCACTCCATGAATTGATTGCTACGGCATCTGTCATCAGCAGTCACAACTAGCAACACCAGTAGCAGCCGACTGCACGTCAAGAATTGGAATGTGCAGTGGGATTTTTGTGAATTCGGCGCAAGGCTGATCTTTGCGACATAGGTTTGAGAATCTTATGGGAACACTTGTACTGTTTCTAAATTATGTGTAGTGGTGGGAGGAGGGTGCTTCGTGCGCATTACAGCACGCTTGCCAATTGTGGCTGCTAATCGTTGGCTCGTATCTGCCTTGACACATTTTCTGGCTGTGAATTATTCCACTTGCATGGCAGTGTGCGCATGTTGGGGTGTTAAAAATTCTGGAGGCGCTGGGTATCGATCCCAGTACCTCTCGCATGCTAAGCGAGCGCTCTACCATCTGAGCTACGCCCCCTGCTGACGAACCGCGCTACATACAGCCATATCAATGACACAGACCCTTGCACTCCCATTATTCCGCTGACAAACACTACTCTCAATGTGTCCGTGAGGGTGTCTTTCAGGTTTCCTGCATTCTGTATCGAATCGTAGTTGGCCAAAATCAAAGTGGCACGCACGACGTCGAAAATAGCGTTCGGCCAACGCTCTGAGGTAGACGAACGTGTTGTCCACTCTCTAGACTTCATTGAGGTTAGGCCGTTATACCTAAGGCAGATTTGCACTCGATGACACCTCGACAACAGCCGGTCCTCACATTTACGTCTTGCTCTCCTTACGTCAGTATACGAGTCTGTGACGCTGGCTTTGCAACATCTTGCGTGCCTTTAGGCTCGCCGCGACCAACACTTACCACGCACTGACCACAAAACATGGAGGCGCCGGGGCTTGAACCCGGGACCTTTCACATGCAAAGCGAACGCTCTACCAACTTAGCTACGCCCCCAAGCACAACCAAGCTGCGCTGTTCTCCGTTCTTTGCTACTCTTATGTGCACGGACACGATGGTTGGTTGGTTTGCAGGGGTGAAGGGACCAGAGTACAAAGGCGCGGACACGTTCACATACGCAAGAGTTCCAAGTAGTTTCGATGCTCTGGTATTACGACTGCAAATTCCGTCCGTTTTTAACGTCTTAAATTGAAGGGACAGTCACAAGTTGCTCCGTTTTCACTCCATGTCGACAATCACACAGCACCTGAGGTAACAAGCACATCTGAAGACCCATTGTGCACTCGACTGTTCATGCCAACTCACTGCCTCGCACTTTACTACTGTGTACCACTCTTGTCGTCCAACTGCAAAAGACTGGGCCACAACAACTTTCCGCGTCTCCATTGCACTGCGCAAACTACGAAACGCTCCCCAAACATGGCACTCACCCACGCAGACGACTTTTCCGACTTTACACGACGCTCACGCAACGCTCACGCTAGTGACAGCCTTATTTAGAGCTTGACGTCGCACACAAGCGAATGAGCACATTTCGCCTACGACTTAGGCCGCCCTCCTAGTGTGGCTGTTCGGTGTCTGCAGGCAGCGAGGGGCTGCAAGCTTCCTGTGTTCGCGCCTATGTCACCTCTGCTTGCTTGTCAGAGACAGAGTATCGCAAAACATACAAGTCACTCCATGAATTGATTGCTACGGCATCTGTCATCAGCAGTCACAACTAGCAACACCAGTAGCAGCCGACTGCACGTCAAGAATTGGAATGTGCAGTGGGATTTTTGTGAATTCGGCGCAAGGCTGATCTTTGCGACATAGGTTTGAGAATCTTATGGGAACACTTGTACTGTTTCTAAATTATGTGTAGTGGTGGGAGGAGGGTGCTTCGTGCGCATTACAGCACGCTTGCCAATTGTGGCTGCTAATCGTTGGCTCGTATCTGCCTTGACACATTTTCTGGCTGTGAATTATTCCACTTGCATGGCAGTGTGCGCATGTTGGGGTGTTAAAAATTCTGGAGGCGCTGGGTATCGATCCCAGTACCTCTCGCATGCTAAGCGAGCGCTCTACCATCTGAGCTACGCCCCCTGCTGACGAACCGCGCTACATACAGCCATATCAATGACACAGACCCTTGCACTCCCATTATTCCGCTGACAAACACTACTCTCAATGTGTCCGTGAGGGTGTCTTTCAGGTTTCCTGCATTCTGTATCGAATCGTAGTTGGCCAAAATCAAAGTGGCACGCACGACGTCGAAAATAGCGTTCGGCCAACGCTCTGAGGTAGACGAACGTGTTGTCCACTCTCTAGACTTCATTGAGGTTAGGCCGTTATACCTAAGGCAGATTTGCACTCGATGACACCTCGACAACAGCCGGTCCTCACATTTACGTCTTGCTCTCCTTACGTCAGTATACGAGTCTGTGACGCTGGCTTTGCAACATCTTGCGTGCCTTTAGGCTCGCCGCGACCAACACTTACCACGCACTGACCACAAAACATGGAGGCGCCGGGGCTTGAACCCGGGACCTTTCACATGCAAAGCGAACGCTCTACCAACTTAGCTACGCCCCCAAGCACAACCAAGCTGCGCTGTTCTCCGTTCTTTGCTACTCTTATGTGCACGGACACGATGGTTGGTTGGTTTGCAGGGGTGAAGGGACCAGAGTACAAAGGCGCGGACACGTTCACATACGCAAGAGTTCCAAGTAGTTTCGATGCTCTGGTATTACGACTGCAAATTCCGTCCGTTTTTAACGTCTTAAATTGAAGGGACAGTCACAAGTTGCTCCGTTTTCACTCCATGTCGACAATCACACAGCACCTGAGGTAACAAGCACATCTGAAGACCCATTGTGCACTCGACTGTTCATGCCAACTCACTGCCTCGCACTTTACTACTGTGTACCACTCTTGTCGTCCAACTGCAAAAGACTGGGCCACAACAACTTTCCGCGTCTCCATTGCACTGCGCAAACTACGAAACGCTCCCCAAACATGGCACTCACCCACGCAGACGACTTTTCCGACTTTACACGACGCTCACGCAACGCTCACGCTAGTGACAGCCTTATTTAGAGCTTGACGTCGCACACAAGCGAATGAGCACATTTCGCCTACGACTTAGGCCGCCCTCCTAGTGTGGCTGTTCGGTGTCTGCAGGCAGCGAGGGGCTGCAAGCTTCCTGTGTTCGCGCCTATGTCACCTCTGCTTGCTTGTCAGAGACAGAGTATCGCAAAACATACAAGTCACTCCATGAATTGATTGCTACGGCATCTGTCATCAGCAGTCACAACTAGCAACACCAGTAGCAGCCGACTGCACGTCAAGAATTGGAATGTGCAGTGGGATTTTTGTGAATTCGGCGCAAGGCTGATCTTTGCGACATAGGTTTGAGAATCTTATGGGAACACTTGTACTGTTTCTAAATTATGTGTAGTGGTGGGAGGAGGGTGCTTCGTGCGCATTACAGCACGCTTGCCAATTGTGGCTGCTAATCGTTGGCTCGTATCTGCCTTGACACATTTTCTGGCTGTGAATTATTCCACTTGCATGGCAGTGTGCGCATGTTGGGGTGTTAAAAATTCTGGAGGCGCTGGGTATCGATCCCAGTACCTCTCGCATGCTAAGCGAGCGCTCTACCATCTGAGCTACGCCCCCTGCTGGCGAACCGCGCTACATACAGCCATATCAATGACACAGACCCTTGCACTCCCATTATTCCGCTGACAAACACTACTCTCAATGTGTCCGTGAGGGTGTCTTTCAGGTTTCCTGCATTCTGTATCGAATCGTAGTTGGCCAAAATCAAAGTGGCACGCACGACGTCGAAAATAGCGTTCGGCCAACGCTCTGAGGTAGACGAACGTGTTGTCCACTCTCTAGACTTCATTGAGGTTAGGCCGTTATACCTAAGGCAGATTTGCACTCGATGACACCTCGACAACAGCCGGTCCTCACATTTACGTCTTGCTCTCCTTACGTCAGTATACGAGTCTGTGACGCTGGCTTTGCAACATCTTGCGTGCCTTTAGGCTCGCCGCGACCAACACTTACCACGCACTGACCACAAAACATGGAGGCGCCGGGGCTTGAACCCGGGACCTTTCACATGCAAAGCGAACGCTCTACCAACTGAGCTACGCCCCCAAGCACAACCAAGCTGCGCTGTTCTCCGTTCTTTGCTACTCTTATGTGCACGGACACGATGGTTGGTTGGTTTGCAGGGGTGAAGGGACCAGAGTACAAAGGCGCGGACACGTTCACATACGCAAGAGTTCCAAGTAGTTTCGATGCTCTGGTATTACGACTGCAAATTCCGTCCGTTTTTAACGTCTTAAATTGAAGGGACAGTCACAAGTTGCTCCGTTTTCACTCCATGTCGACAATCACACAGCACCTGAGGTAACAAGCACATCTGAAGACCCATTGTGCACTCGACTGTTCATGCCAACTCACTGCCTCGCACTTTACTACTGTGTACCACTCTTGTCGTCCAACTGCAAAAGACTGGGCCACAACAACTTTCCGCGTCTCCATTGCACTGCGCAAACTACGAAACGCTCCCCAAACATGGCACTCACCCACGCAGACGACTTTTCCGACTTTACACGACGCTCACGCAACGCTCACGCTAGTGACAGCCTTATTTAGAGCTTGACGTCGCACACAAGCGAATG
The DNA here is from genome assembly GCF_021461385.2 of Schistocerca piceifrons. Lineage (NCBI taxonomy): Eukaryota > Metazoa > Arthropoda > Insecta > Orthoptera > Acrididae > Schistocerca > Schistocerca piceifrons. The sequence continues at coordinate 20,886 of NW_025727092.1, read as the reverse complement.
AGCACATTTCGCCTACGACTTAGGCCGCCCTCCTAGTGTGGCTGTTCGGTGTCTGCAGGCAGCGAGGGGCTGCAAGCTTCCTGTGTTCGCGCCTATGTCACCTCTGCTTGCTTGTCAGAGACAGAGTATCGCAAAACATACAAGTCACTCCATGAATTGATTGCTACGGCATCTGTCATCAGCAGTCACAACTAGCAACACCAGTAGCAGCCGACTGCACGTCAAGAATTGGAATGTGCAGTGGGATTTTTGTGAATTCGGCGCAAGGCTGATCTTTGCGACATAGGTTTGAGAATCTTATGGGAACACTTGTACTGTTTCTAAATTATGTGTAGTGGTGGGAGGAGGGTGCTTCGTGCGCATTACAGCACGCTTGCCAATTGTGGCTGCTAATCGTTGGCTCGTATCTGCCTTGACACATTTTCTGGCTGTGAATTATTCCACTTGCATGGCAGTGTGCGCATGTTGGGGTGTTAAAAATTCTGGAGGCGCTGGGTATCGATCCCAGTACCTCTCGCATGCTAAGCGAGCGCTCTACCATCTGAGCTACGCCCCCTGCTGACGAACCGCGCTACATACAGCCATATCAATGACACAGACCCTTGCACTCCCATTATTCCGCTGACAAACACTACTCTCAATGTGTCCGTGAGGGTGTCTTTCAGGTTTCCTGCATTCTGTATCGAATCGTAGTTGGCCAAAATCAAAGTGGCACGCACGACGTCGAAAATAGCGTTCGGCCAACGCTCTGAGGTAGACGAACGTGTTGTCCACTCTCTAGACTTCATTGAGGTTAGGCCGTTATACCTAAGGCAGATTTGCACTCGATGACACCTCGACAACAGCCGGTCCTCACATTTACGTCTTGCTCTCCTTACGTCAGTATACGAGTCTGTGACGCTGGCTTTGCAACATCTTGCGTGCCTTTAGGCTCGCCGCGACCAACACTTACCACGCACTGACCACAAAACATGGAGGCGCCGGGGCTTGAACCCGGGACCTTTCACATGCAAAGCGAACGCTCTACCAACTGAGCTACGCCCCCAAGCACAACCAAGCTGCGCTGTTCTCCGTTCTTTGCTACTCTTATGTGCACGGACACGATGGTTGGTTGGTTTGCAGGGGTGAAGGGACCAGAGTACAAAGGCGCGGACACGTTCACATACGCAAGAGTTCCAAGTAGTTTCGATGCTCTGGTATTACGACTGCAAATTCCGTCCGTTTTTAACGTCTTAAATTGAAGGGACAGTCACAAGTTGCTCCGTTTTCACTCCATGTCGACAATCACACAGCACCTGAGGTAACAAGCACATCTGAAGACCCATTGTGCACTCGACTGTTCATGCCAACTCACTGCCTCGCACTTTACTACTGTGTACCACTCTTGTCGTCCAACTGCAAAAGACTGGGCCACAACAACTTTCCGCGTCTCCATTGCACTGCGCAAACTACGAAACGCTCCCCAAACATGGCACTCACCCACGCAGACGACTTTTCCGACTTTACACGACGCTCACGCAACGCTCACGCTAGTGACAGCCTTATTTAGAGCTTGACGTCGCACACAAGCGAATGAGCACATTTCGCCTACGACTTAGGCCGCCCTCCTAGTGTGGCTGTTCGGTGTCTGCAGGCAGCGAGGGGCTGCAAGCTTCCTGTGTTCGCGCCTATGTCACCTCTGCTTGCTTGTCAGAGACAGAGTATCGCAAAACATACAAGTCACTCCATGAATTGATTGCTACGGCATCTGTCATCAGCAGTCACAACTATCAACACCAGTAGCAGCCGACTGCACGTCAAGAATTGGAATGTGCAGTGGGATTTTTGTGAATTCGGCGCAAGGCTGATCTTTGCGACATAGGTTTGAGAATCTTATGGGAACACTTGTACTGTTTCTAAATTATGTGTAGTGGTGGGAGGAGGGTGCTTCGTGCGCATTACAGCACGCTTGCCAATTGTGGCTGCTAATCGTTGGCTCGTATCTGCCTTGACACATTTTCTGGCTGTGAATTATTCCACTTGCATGGCAGTGTGCGCATGTTGGGGTGTTAAAAATTCTGGAGGCGCTGGGTATCGATCCCAGTACCTCTCGCATGCTAAGCGAGCGCTCTACCATCTGAGCTACGCCCCCTGCTGACGAACCGCGCTACATACAGCCATATCAATGACACAGACCCTTGCACTCCCATTATTCCGCTGACAAACACTACTCTCAATGTGTCCGTGAGGGTGTCTTTCAGGTTTCCTGCATTCTGTATCGAATCGTAGTTGGCCAAAATCAAAGTGGCACGCACGACGTCGAAAATAGCGTTCGGCCAACGCTCTGAGGTAGACGAACGTGTTGTCCACTCTCTAGACTTCATTGAGGTTAGGCCGTTATACCTAAGGCAGATTTGCACTCGATGACACCTCGACAACAGCCGGTCCTCACATTTACGTCTTGCTCTCCTTACGTCAGTATACGAGTCTGTGACGCTGGCTTTGCAACATCTTGCGTGCCTTTAGGCTCGCCGCGACCAACACTTACCACGCACTGACCACAAAACATGGAGGCGCCGGGGCTTGAACCCGGGACCTTTCACATGCAAAGCGAACGCTCTACCAACTGAGCTACGCCCCCAAGCACAACCAAGCTGCGCTGTTCTCCGTTCTTTGCTACTCTTATGTGCACGGACACGATGGTTGGTTGGTTTGCAGGGGTGAAGGGACCAGAGTACAAAGGCGCGGACACGTTCACATACGCAAGAGTTCCAAGTAGTTTCGATGCTCTGGTATTACGACTGCAAATTCCGTCCGTTTTTAACGTCTTAAATTGAAGGGACAGTCACAAGTTGCTCCGTTTTCACTCCATGTCGACAATCACACAGCACCTGAGGTAACAAGCACATCTGAAGACCCATTGTGCACTCGACTGTTCATGCCAACTCACTGCCTCGCACTTTACTACTGTGTACCACTCTTGTCGTCCAACTGCAAAAGACTGGGCCACAACAACTTTCCGCGTCTCCATTGCACTGCGCAAACTACGAAACGCTCCCCAAACATGGCACTCACCCACGCAGACGACTTTTCCGACTTTACACGACGCTCACGCAACGCTCACGCTAGTGACAGCCTTATTTAGAGCTTGACGTCGCACACAAGCGAATGAGCACATTTCGCCTACGACTTAGGCCGCCCTCCTAGTGTGGCTGTTCGGTGTCTGCAGGCAGCGAGGGGCTGCAAGCTTCCTGTGTTCGCGCCTATGTCACCTCTGCTTGCTTGTCAGAGACAGAGTATCGCAAAACATACAAGTCACTCCATGAATTGATTGCTACGGCATCTGTCATCAGCAGTCACAACTAGCAACACCAGTAGCAGCCGACTGCACGTCAAGAATTGGAATGTGCAGTGGGATTTTTGTGAATTCGGCGCAAGGCTGATCTTTGCGACATAGGTTTGAGAATCTTATGGGAACACTTGTACTGTTTCTAAATTATGTGTAGTGGTGGGAGGAGGGTGCTTCGTGCGCATTACAGCACGCTTGCCAATTGTGGCTGCTAATCGTTGGCTCGTATCTGCCTTGACACATTTTCTGGCTGTGAATTATTCCACTTGCATGGCAGTGTGCGCATGTTGGGGTGTTAAAAATTCTGGAGGCGCTGGGTATCGATCCCAGTACCTCTCGCATGCTAAGCGAGCGCTCTACCATCTGAGCTACGCCCCCTGCTGACGAACCGCGCTACATACAGCCATATCAATGACACAGACCCTTGCACTCCCATTATTCCGCTGACAAACACTACTCTCAATGTGTCCGTGAGGGTGTCTTTCAGGTTTCCTGCATTCTGTATCGAATCGTAGTTGGCCAAAATCAAAGTGGCACGCACGACGTCGAAAATAGCGTTCGGCCAACGCTCTGAGGTAGACGAACGTGTTGTCCACTCTCTAGACTTCATTGAGGTTAGGCCGTTATACCTAAGGCAGATTTGCACTCGATGACACCTCGACAACAGCCGGTCCTCACATTTACGTCTTGCTCTCCTTACGTCAGTATACGAGTCTGTGACGCTGGCTTTGCAACATCTTGCGTGCCTTTAGGCTCGCCGCGACCAACACTTACCACGCACTGACCACAAAACATGGAGGCGCCGGGGCTTGAACCCGGGACCTTTCACATGCAAAGCGAACGCTCTACCAACTGAGCTACGCCCCCAAGCACAACCAAGCTGCGCTGTTCTCCGTTCTTTGCTACTCTTATGTGCACGGACACGATGGTTGGTTGGTTTGCAGGGGTGAAGGGACCAGAGTACAAAGGCGCGGACACGTTCACATACGCAAGAGTTCCAAGTAGTTTCGATGCTCTGGTATTACGACTGCAAATTCCGTCCGTTTTTAACGTCTTAAATTGAAGGGACAGTCACAAGTTGCTCCGTTTTCACTCCATGTCGACAATCACACAGCACCTGAGGTAACAAGCACATCTGAAGACCCATTGTGCACTCGACTGTTCATGCCAACTCACTGCCTCGCACTTTACTACTGTGTACCACTCTTGTCGTCCAACTGCAAAAGACTGGGCCACAACAACTTTCCGCGTCTCCATTGCACTGCGCAAACTACGAAACGCTCCCCAAACATGGCACTCACCCACGCAGACGACTTTTCCGACTTTACACGACGCTCACGCAACGCTCACGCTAGTGACAGCCTTATTTAGAGCTTGACGTCGCACACAAGCGAATGAGCACATTTCGCCTACGACTTAGGCCGCCCTCCTAGTGTGGCTGTTCGGTGTCTGCAGGCAGCGAGGGGCTGCAAGCTTCCTGTGTTCGCGCCTATGTCACCTCTGCTTGCTTGTCAGAGACAGAGTATCGCAAAACATACAAGTCACTCCATGAATTGATTGCTACGGCATCTGTCATCAGCAGTCACAACTAGCAACACCAGTAGCAGCCGACTGCACGTCAAGAATTGGAATGTGCAGTGGGATTTTTGTGAATTCGGCGCAAGGCTGATCTTTGCGACATAGGTTTGAGAATCTTATGGGAACACTTGTACTGTTTCTAAATTATGTGTAGTGGTGGGAGGAGGGTGCTTCGTGCGCATTACAGCACGCTTGCCAATTGTGGCTGCTAATCGTTGGCTCGTATCTGCCTTGACACATTTTCTGGCTGTGAATTATTCCACTTGCATGGCAGTGTGCGCATGTTGGGGTGTTAAAAATTCTGGAGGCGCTGGGTATCGATCCCAGTACCTCTCGCATGCTAAGCGAGCGCTCTACCATCTGAGCTACGCCCCCTGCTGACGAACCGCGCTACATACAGCCATATCAATGACACAGACCCTTGCACTCCCATTATTCCGCTGACAAACACTACTCTCAATGTGTCCGTGAGGGTGTCTTTCAGGTTTCCTGCATTCTGTATCGAATCGTAGTTGGCCAAAATCAAAGTGGCACGCACGACGTCGAAAATAGCGTTCGGCCAACGCTCTGAGGTAGACGAACGTGTTGTCCACTCTCTAGACTTCATTGAGGTTAGGCCGTTATACCTAAGGCAGATTTGCACTCGATGACACCTCGACAACAGCCGGTCCTCACATTTACGTCTTGCTCTCCTTACGTCAGTATACGAGTCTGTGACGCTGGCTTTGCAACATCTTGCGTGCCTTTAGGCTCGCCGCGACCAACACTTACCACGCACTGACCACAAAACATGGAGGCGCCGGGGCTTGAACCCGGGACCTTTCACATGCAAAGCGAACGCTCTACCAACTGAGCTACGCCCCCAAGCACAACCAAGCTGCGCTGTTCTCCGTTCTTTGCTACTCTTATGTGCACGGACACGATGGTTGGTTGGTTTGCAGGGGTGAAGGGACCAGAGTACAAAGGCGCGGACACGTTCACATACGCAAGAGTTCCAAGTAGTTTCGATGCTCTGGTATTACGACTGCAAATTCCGTCCGTTTTTAACGTCTTAAATTGAAGGGACAGTCACAAGTTGCTCCGTTTTCACTCCATGTCGACAATCACACAGCACCTGAGGTAACAAGCACATCTGAAGACCCATTGTGCACTCGACTGTTCATGCCAACTCACTGCCTCGCACTTTACTACTGTGTACCACTCTTGTCGTCCAACTGCAAAAGACTGGGCCACAACAACTTTCCGCGTCTCCATTGCACTGCGCAAACTACGAAACGCTCCCCAAACATGGCACTCACCCACGCAGACGACTTTTCCGACTTTACACGACGCTCACGCAACGCTCACGCTAGTGACAGCCTTATTTAGAGCTTGACGTCGCACACAAGCGAATGAGCACATTTCGCCTACGACTTAGGCCGCCCTCCTAGTGTGGCTGTTCGGTGTCTGCAGGCAGCGAGGGGCTGCAAGCTTCCTGTGTTCGCGCCTATGTCACCTCTGCTTGCTTGTCAGAGACAGAGTATCGCAAAACATACAAGTCACTCCATGAATTGATTGCTACGGCATCTGTCATCAGCAGTCACAACTATCAACACCAGTAGCAGCCGACTGCACGTCAAGAATTGGAATGTGCAGTGGGATTTTTGTGAATTCGGCGCAAGGCTGATCTTTGCGACATAGGTTTGAGAATCTTATGGGAACACTTGTACTGTTTCTAAATTATGTGTAGTGGTGGGAGGAGGGTGCTTCGTGCGCATTACAGCACGCTTGCCAATTGTGGCTGCTAATCGTTGGCTCGTATCTGCCTTGACACATTTTCTGGCTGTGAATTATTCCACTTGCATGGCAGTGTGCGCATGTTGGGGTGTTAAAAATTCTGGAGGCGCTGGGTATCGATCCCAGTACCTCTCGCATGCTAAGCGAGCGCTCTACCATCTGAGCTACGCCCCCTGCTGACGAACCGCGCTACATACAGCCATATCAATGACACAGACCCTTGCACTCCCATTATTCCGCTGACAAACACTACTCTCAATGTGTCCGTGAGGGTGTCTTTCAGGTTTCCTGCATTCTGTATCGAATCGTAGTTGGCCAAAATCAAAGTGGCACGCACGACGTCGAAAATAGCGTTCGGCCAACGCTCTGAGGTAGACGAACGTGTTGTCCACTCTCTAGACTTCATTGAGGTTAGGCCGTTATACCTAAGGCAGATTTGCACTCGATGACACCTCGACAACAGCCGGTCCTCACATTTACGTCTTGCTCTCCTTACGTCAGTATACGAGTCTGTGACGCTGGCTTTGCAACATCTTGCGTGCCTTTAGGCTCGCCGCGACCAACACTTACCACGCACTGACCACAAAACATGGAGGCGCCGGGGCTTGAACCCGGGACCTTTCACATGCAAAGCGAACGCTCTACCAACTGAGCTACGCCCCCAAGCACAACCAAGCTGCGCTGTTCTCCGTTCTTTGCTACTCTTATGTGCACGGACACGATGGTTGGTTGGTTTGCAGGGGTGAAGGGACCAGAGTACAAAGGCGCGGACACGTTCACATACGCAAGAGTTCCAAGTAGTTTCGATGCTCTGGTATTACGACTGCAAATTCCGTCCGTTTTTAACGTCTTAAATTGAAGGGACAGTCACAAGTTGCTCCGTTTTCACTCCATGTCGACAATCACACAGCACCTGAGGTAACAAGCACATCTGAAGACCCATTGTGCACTCGACTGTTCATGCCAACTCACTGCCTCGCACTTTACTACTGTGTACCACTCTTGTCGTCCAACTGCAAAAGACTGGGCCACAACAACTTTCCGCGTCTCCATTGCACTGCGCAAACTACGAAACGCTCCCCAAACATGGCACTCACCCACGCAGACGACTTTTCCGACTTTACACGACGCTCACGCAACGCTCACGCTAGTGACAGCCTTATTTAGAGCTTGACGTCGCACACAAGCGAATGAGCACATTTCGCCTACGACTTAGGCCGCCCTCCTAGTGTGGCTGTTCGGTGTCTGCAGGCAGCGAGGGGCTGCAAGCTTCCTGTGTTCGCGCCTATGTCACCTCTGCTTGCTTGTCAGAGACAGAGTATCGCAAAACATACAAGTCACTCCATGAATTGATTGCTACGGCATCTGTCATCAGCAGTCACAACTAGCAACACCAGTAGCAGCCGACTGCACGTCAAGAATTGGAATGTGCAGTGGGATTTTTGTGAATTCGGCGCAAGGCTGATCTTTGCGACATAGGTTTGAGAATCTTATGGGAACACTTGTACTGTTTCTAAATTATGTGTAGTGGTGGGAGGAGGGTGCTTCGTGCGCATTACAGCACGCTTGCCAATTGTGGCTGCTAATCGTTGGCTCGTATCTGCCTTGACACATTTTCTGGCTGTGAATTATTCCACTTGCATGGCAGTGTGCGCATGTTGGGGTGTTAAAAATTCTGGAGGCGCTGGGTATCGATCCCAGTACCTCTCGCATGCTAAGCGAGCGCTCTACCATCTGAGCTACGCCCCCTGCTGACGAACCGCGCTACATACAGCCATATCAATGACACAGACCCTTGCACTCCCATTATTCCGCTGACAAACACTACTCTCAATGTGTCCGTGAGGGTGTCTTTCAGGTTTCCTGCATTCTGTATCGAATCGTAGTTGGCCAAAATCAAAGTGGCACGCACGACGTCGAAAATAGCGTTCGGCCAACGCTCTGAGGTAGACGAACGTGTTGTCCACTCTCTAGACTTCATTGAGGTTAGGCCGTTATACCTAAGGCAGATTTGCACTCGATGACACCTCGACAACAGCCGGTCCTCACATTTACGTCTTGCTCTCCTTACGTCAGTATACGAGTCTGTGACGCTGGCTTTGCAACATCTTGCGTGCCTTTAGGCTCGCCGCGACCAACACTTACCACGCACTGACCACAAAACATGGAGGCGCCGGGGCTTGAACCCGGGACCTTTCACATGCAAAGCGAACGCTCTACCAACTGAGCTACGCCCCCAAGCACAACCAAGCTGCGCTGTTCTCCGTTCTTTGCTACTCTTATGTGCACGGACACGATGGTTGGTTGGTTTGCAGGGGTGAAGGGACCAGAGTACAAAGGCGCGGACACGTTCACATACGCAAGAGTTCCAAGTAGTTTCGATGCTCTGGTATTACGACTGCAAATTCCGTCCGTTTTTAACGTCTTAAATTGAAGGGACAGTCACAAGTTGCTCCGTTTTCACTCCATGTCGACAATCACACAGCACCTGAGGTAACAAGCACATCTGAAGACCCATTGTGCACTCGACTGTTCATGCCAACTCACTGCCTCGCACTTTACTACTGTGTACCACTCTTGTCGTCCAACTGCAAAAGACTGGGCCACAACAACTTTCCGCGTCTCCATTGCACTGCGCAAACTACGAAACGCTCCCCAAACATGGCACTCACCCACGCAGACGACTTTTCCGACTTTACACGACGCTCACGCAACGCTCACGCTAGTGACAGCCTTATTTAGAGCTTGACGTCGCACACAAGCGAATGAGCACATTTCGCCTACGACTTAGGCCGCCCTCCTAGTGTGGCTGTTCGGTGTCTGCAGGCAGCGAGGGGCTGCAAGCTTCCTGTGTTCGCGCCTATGTCACCTCTGCTTGCTTGTCAGAGACAGAGTATCGCAAAACATACAAGTCACTCCATGAATTGATTGCTACGGCATCTGTCATCAGCAGTCACAACTAGCAACACCAGTAGCAGCCGACTGCACGTCAAGAATTGGAATGTGCAGTGGGATTTTTGTGAATTCGGCGCAAGGCTGATCTTTGCGACATAGGTTTGAGAATCTTATGGGAACACTTGTACTGTTTCTAAATTATGTGTAGTGGTGGGAGGAGGGTGCTTCGTGCGCATTACAGCACGCTTGCCAATTGTGGCTGCTAATCGTTGGCTCGTATCTGCCTTGACACATTTTCTGGCTGTGAATTATTCCACTTGCATGGCAGTGTGCGCATGTTGGGGTGTTAAAAATTCTGGAGGCGCTGGGTATCGATCCCAGTACCTCTCGCATGCTAAGCGAGCGCTCTACCATCTGAGCTACGCCCCCTGCTGACGAACCGCGCTACATACAGCCATATCAATGACACAGACCCTTGCACTCCCATTATTCCGCTGACAAACACTACTCTCAATGTGTCCGTGAGGGTGTCTTTCAGGTTTCCTGCATTCTGTATCGAATCGTAGTTGGCCAAAATCAAAGTGGCACGCACGACGTCGAAAATAGCGTTCGGCCAACGCTCTGAGGTAGACGAACGTGTTGTCCACTCTCTAGACTTCATTGAGGTTAGGCCGTTATACCTAAGGCAGATTTGCACTCGATGACACCTCGACAACAGCCGGTCCTCACATTTACGTCTTGCTCTCCTTACGTCAGTATACGAGTCTGTGACGCTGGCTTTGCAACATCTTGCGTGCCTTTAGGCTCGCCGCGACCAACACTTACCACGCACTGACCACAAAACATGGAGGCGCCGGGGCTTGAACCCGGGACCTTTCACATGCAAAGCGAACGCTCTACCAACTGAGCTACGCCCCCAAGCACAACCAAGCTGCGCTGTTCTCCGTTCTTTGCTACTCTTATGTGCACGGACACGATGGTTGGTTGGTTTGCAGGGGTGAAGGGACCAGAGTACAAAGGCGCGGACACGTTCACATACGCAAGAGTTCCAAGTAGTTTCGATGCTCTGGTATTACGACTGCAAATTCCGTCCGTTTTTAACGTCTTAAATTGAAGGGACAGTCACAAGTTGCTCCGTTTTCACTCCATGTCGACAATCACACAGCACCTGAGGTAACAAGCACATCTGAAGACCCATTGTGCACTCGACTGTTCATGCCAACTCACTGCCTCGCACTTTACTACTGTGTACCACTCTTGTCGTCCAACTGCAAAAGACTGGGCCACAACAACTTTCCGCGTCTCCATTGCACTGCGCAAACTACGAAACGCTCCCCAAACATGGCACTCACCCACGCAGACGACTTTTCCGACTTTACACGACGCTCACGCAACGCTCACGCTAGTGACAGCCTTATTTAGAGCTTGACGTCGCACACAAGCGAATGAGCACATTTCGCCTACGACTTAGGCCGCCCTCCTAGTGTGGCTGTTCGGTGTCTGCAGGCAGCGAGGGGCTGCAAGCTTCCTGTGTTCGCGCCTATGTCACCTCTGCTTGCTTGTCAGAGACAGAGTATCGCAAAACATACAAGTCACTCCATGAATTGATTGCTACGGCATCTGTCATCAGCAGTCACAACTAGCAACACCAGTAGCAGCCGACTGCACGTCAAGAATTGGAATGTGCAGTGGGATTTTTGTGAATTCGGCGCAAGGCTGATCTTTGCGACATAGGTTTGAGAATCTTATGGGAACACTTGTACTGTTTCTAAATTATGTGTAGTGGTGGGAGGAGGGTGCTTCGTGCGCATTACAGCACGCTTGCCAATTGTGGCTGCTAATCGTTGGCTCGTATCTGCCTTGACACATTTTCTGGCTGTGAATTATTCCACTTGCATGGCAGTGTGCGCATGTTGGGGTGTTAAAAATTCTGGAGGCGCTGGGTATCGATCCCAGTACCTCTCGCATGCTAAGCGAGCGCTCTACCATCTGAGCTACGCCCCCTGCTGACGAACCGCGCTACATACAGCCATATCAATGACACAGACCCTTGCACTCCCATTATTCCGCTGACAAACACTACTCTCAATGTGTCCGTGAGGGTGTCTTTCAGGTTTCCTGCATTCTGTATCGAATCGTAGTTGGCCAAAATCAAAGTGGCACGCACGACGTCGAAAATAGCGTTCGGCCAACGCTCTGAGGTAGACGAACGTGTTGTCCACTCTCTAGACTTCATTGAGGTTAGGCCGTTATACCTAAGGCAGATTTGCACTCGATGACACCTCGACAACAGCCGGTCCTCACATTTACGTCTTGCTCTCCTTACGTCAGTATACGAGTCTGTGACGCTGGCTTTGCAACATCTTGCGTGCCTTTAGGCTCGCCGCGACCAACACTTACCACGCACTGACCACAAAACATGGAGGCGCCGGGGCTTGAACCCGGGACCTTTCACATGCAAAGCGAACGCTCTACCAACTGAGCTACGCCCCCAAGCACAACCAAGCTGCGCTGTTCTCCGTTCTTTGCTACTCTTATGTGCACGGACACGATGGTTGGTTGGTTTGCAGGGGTGAAGGGACCAGAGTACAAAGGCGCGGACACGTTCACATACGCAAGAGTTCCAAGTAGTTTCGATGCTCTGGTATTACGACTGCAAATTCCGTCCGTTTTTAACGTCTTAAATTGAAGGGACAGTCACAAGTTGCTCCGTTTTCACTCCATGTCGACAATCACACAGCACCTGAGGTAACAAGCACATCTGAAGACCCATTGTGCACTCGACTGTTCATGCCAACTCACTGCCTCGCACTTTACTACTGTGTACCACTCTTGTCGTCCAACTGCAAAAGACTGGGCCACAACAACTTTCCGCGTCTCCATTGCACTGCGCAAACTACGAAACGCTCCCCAAACATGGCACTCACCCACGCAGACGACTTTTCCGACTTTACACGACGCTCACGCAACGCTCACGCTAGTGACAGCCTTATTTAGAGCTTGACGTCGCACACAAGCGAATGAGCACATTTCGCCTACGACTTAGGCCGCCCTCCTAGTGTGGCTGTTCGGTGTCTGCAGGCAGCGAGGGGCTGCAAGCTTCCTGTGTTCGCGCCTATGTCACCTCTGCTTGCTTGTCAGAGACAGAGTATCGCAAAACATACAAGTCACTCCATGAATTGATTGCTACGGCATCTGTCATCAGCAGTCACAACTAGCAACACCAGTAGCAGCCGACTGCACGTCAAGAATTGGAATGTGCAGTGGGATTTTTGTGAATTCGGCGCAAGGCTGATCTTTGCGACATAGGTTTGAGAATCTTATGGGAACACTTGTACTGTTTCTAAATTATGTGTAGTGGTGGGAGGAGGGTGCTTCGTGCGCATTACAGCACGCTTGCCAATTGTGGCTGCTAATCGTTGGCTCGTATCTGCCTTGACACATTTTCTGGCTGTGAATTATTCCACTTGCATGGCAGTGTGCGCATGTTGGGGTGTTAAAAATTCTGGAGGCGCTGGGTATCGATCCCAGTACCTCTCGCATGCTAAGCGAGCGCTCTACCATCTGAGCTACGCCCCCTGCTGACGAACCGCGCTACATACAGCCATATCAATGACACAGACCCTTGCACTCCCATTATTCCGCTGACAAACACTACTCTCAATGTGTCCGTGAGGGTGTCTTTCAGGTTTCCTGCATTCTGTATCGAATCGTAGTTGGCCAAAATCAAAGTGGCACGCACGACGTCGAAAATAGCGTTCGGCCAACGCTCTGAGGTAGACGAACGTGTTGTCCACTCTCTAGACTTCATTGAGGTTAGGCCGTTATACCTAAGGCAGATTTGCACTCGATGACACCTCGACAACAGCCGGTCCTCACATTTACGTCTTGCTCTCCTTACGTCAGTATACGAGTCTGTGACGCTGGCTTTGCAACATCTTGCGTGCCTTTAGGCTCGCCGCGACCAACACTTACCACGCACTGACCACAAAACATGGAGGCGCCGGGGCTTGAACCCGGGACCTTTCACATGCAAAGCGAACGCTCTACCAACTGAGCTACGCCCCCAAGCACAACCAAGCTGCGCTGTTCTCCGTTCTTTGCTACTCTTATGTGCACGGACACGATGGTTGGTTGGTTTGCAGGGGTGAAGGGACCAGAGTACAAAGGCGCGGACACGTTCACATACGCAAGAGTTCCAAGTAGTTTCGATGCTCTGGTATTACGACTGCAAATTCCGTCCGTTTTTAACGTCTTAAATTGAAGGGACAGTCACAAGTTGCTCCGTTTTCACTCCATGTCGACAATCACACAGCACCTGAGGTAACAAGCACATCTGAAGACCCATTGTGCACTCGACTGTTCATGCCAACTCACTGCCTCGCACTTTACTACTGTGTACCACTCTTGTCGTCCAACTGCAAAAGACTGGGCCACAACAACTTTCCGCGTCTCCATTGCACTGCGCAAACTACGAAACGCTCCCCAAACATGGCACTCACCCACGCAGACGACTTTTCCGACTTTACACGACGCTCACGCAACGCTCACGCTAGTGACAGCCTTATTTAGAGCTTGACGTCGCACACAAGCGAATGAGCACATTTCGCCTACGACTTAGGCCGCCCTCCTAGTGTGGCTGTTCGGTGTCTGCAGGCAGCGAGGGGCTGCAAGCTTCCTGTGTTCGCGCCTATGTCACCTCTGCTTGCTTGTCAGAGACAGAGTATCGCAAAACATACAAGTCACTCCATGAATTGATTGCTACGGCATCTGTCATCAGCAGTCACAACTAGCAACACCAGTAGCAGCCGACTGCACGTCAAGAATTGGAATGTGCAGTGGGATTTTTGTGAATTCGGCGCAAGGCTGATCTTTGCGACATAGGTTTGAGAATCTTATGGGAACACTTGTACTGTTTCTAAATTATGTGTAGTGGTGGGAGGAGGGTGCTTCGTGCGCATTACAGCACGCTTGCCAATTGTGGCTGCTAATCGTTGGCTCGTATCTGCCTTGACACATTTTCTGGCTGTGAATTATTCCACTTGCATGGCAGTGTGCGCATGTTGGGGTGTTAAAAATTCTGGAGGCGCTGGGTATCGATCCCAGTACCTCTCGCATGCTAAGCGAGCGCTCTACCATCTGAGCTACGCCCCCTGCTGACGAACCGCGCTACATACAGCCATATCAATGACACAGACCCTTGCACTCCCATTATTCCGCTGACAAACACTACTCTCAATGTGTCCGTGAGGGTGTCTTTCAGGTTTCCTGCATTCTGTATCGAATCGTAGTTGGCCAAAATCAAAGTGGCACGCACGACGTCGAAAATAGCGTTCGGCCAACGCTCTGAGGTAGACGAACGTGTTGTCCACTCTCTAGACTTCATTGAGGTTAGGCCGTTATACCTAAGGCAGATTTGCACTCGATGACACCTCGACAACAGCCGGTCCTCACATTTACGTCTTGCTCTCCTTACGTCAGTATACGAGTCTGTGACGCTGGCTTTGCAACATCTTGCGTGCCTTTAGGCTCGCCGCGACCAACACTTACCACGCACTGACCACAAAACATGGAGGCGCCGGGGCTTGAACCCGGGACCTTTCACATGCAAAGCGAACGCTCTACCAACTGAGCTACGCCCCCAAGCACAACCAAGCTGCGCTGTTCTCCGTTCTTTGCTACTCTTATGTGCACGGACACGATGGTTGGTTGGTTTGCAGGGGTGAAGGGACCAGAGTACAAAGGCGCGGACACGTTCACATACGCAAGAGTTCCAAGTAGTTTCGATGCTCTGGTATTACGACTGCAAATTCCGTCCGTTTTTAACGTCTTAAATTGAAGGGACAGTCACAAGTTGCTCCGTTTTCACTCCATGTCGACAATCACACAGCACCTGAGGTAACAAGCACATCTGAAGACCCATTGTGCACTCGACTGTTCATGCCAACTCACTGCCTCGCACTTTACTACTGTGTACCACTCTTGTCGTCCAACTGCAAAAGACTGGGCCACAACAACTTTCCGCGTCTCCATTGCACTGCGCAAACTACGAAACGCTCCCCAAACATGGCACTCACCCACGCAGACGACTTTTCCGACTTTACACGACGCTCACGCAACGCTCACGCTAGTGACAGCCTTATTTAGAGCTTGACGTCGCACACAAGCGAATGAGCACATTTCGCCTACGACTTAGGCCGCCCTCCTAGTGTGGCTGTTCGGTGTCTGCAGGCAGCGAGGGGCTGCAAGCTTCCTGTGTTCGCGCCTATGTCACCTCTGCTTGCTTGTCAGAGACAGAGTATCGCAAAACATACAAGTCACTCCATGAATTGATTGCTACGGCATCTGTCATCAGCAGTCACAACTAGCAACACCAGTAGCAGCCGACTGCACGTCAAGAATTGGAATGTGCAGTGGGATTTTTGTGAATTCGGCGCAAGGCTGATCTTTGCGACATAGGTTTGAGAATCTTATGGGAACACTTGTACTGTTTCTAAATTATGTGTAGTGGTGGGAGGAGGGTGCTTCGTGCGCATTACAGCACGCTTGCCAATTGTGGCTGCTAATCGTTGGCTCGTATCTGCCTTGACACATTTTCTGGCTGTGAATTATTCCACTTGCATGGCAGTGTGCGCATGTTGGGGTGTTAAAAATTCTGGAGGCGCTGGGTATCGATCCCAGTACCTCTCGCATGCTAAGCGAGCGCTCTACCATCTGAGCTACGCCCCCTGCTGACGAACCGCCCTACATACAGCCATATCAATGACACAGACCCTTGCACTCCCATTATTCCGCTGACAAACACTACTCTCAATGTGTCCGTGAGGGTGTCTTTCAGGTTTCCTGCATTCTGTATCGAATCGTAGTTGGCCAAAATCAAAGTGGCACGCACGACGTCGAAAATAGCGTTCGGCCAACGCTCTGAGGTAGACGAACGTGTTGTCCACTCTCTAGACTTCATTGAGGTTAGGCCGTTATACCTAAGGCAGATTTGCACTCGATGACACCTCGACAACAGCCGGTCCTCACATTTACGTCTTGCTCTCCTTACGTCAGTATACGAGTCTGTGACGCTGGCTTTGCAACATCTTGCGTGCCTTTAGGCTCGCCGCGACCAACACTTACCACGCACTGACCACAAAACATGGAGGCGCCGGGGCTTGAACCCGGGACCTTTCACATGCAAAGCGAACGCTCTACCAACTGAGCTACGCCCCCAAGCACAACCAAGCTGCGCTGTTCTCCGTTCTTTGCTACTCTTATGTGCACGGACACGATGGTTGGTTGGTTTGCAGGGGTGAAGGGACCAGAGTACAAAGGCGCGGACACGTTCACATACGCAAGAGTTCCAAGTAGTTTCGATGCTCTGGTATTACGACTGCAAATTCCGTCCGTTTTTAACGTCTTAAATTGAAGGGACAGTCACAAGTTGCTCCGTTTTCACTCCATGTCGACAATCACACAGCACCTGAGGTAACAAGCACATCTGAAGACCCATTGTGCACTCGACTGTTCATGCCAACTCACTGCCTCGCACTTTACTACTGTGTACCACTCTTGTCGTCCAACTGCAAAAGACTGGGCCACAACAACTTTCCGCGTCTCCATTGCACTGCGCAAACTACGAAACGCTCCCCAAACATGGCACTCACCCACGCAGACGACTTTTCCGACTTTACACGACGCTCACGCAACGCTCACGCTAGTGACAGCCTTATTTAGAGCTTGACGTCGCACACAAGCGAATGAGCACATTTCGCCTACGACTTAGGCCGCCCTCCTAGTGTGGCTGTTCGGTGTCTGCAGGCAGCGAGGGGCTGCAAGCTTCCTGTGTTCGCGCCTATGTCACCTCTGCTTGCTTGTCAGAGACAGAGTATCGCAAAACATACAAGTCACTCCATGAATTGATTGCTACGGCATCTGTCATCAGCAGTCACAACTAGCAACACCAGTAGCAGCCGACTGCACGTCAAGAATTGGAATGTGCAGTGGGATTTTTGTGAATTCGGCGCAAGGCTGATCTTTGCGACATAGGTTTGAGAATCTTATGGGAACACTTGTACTGTTTCTAAATTATGTGTAGTGGTGGGAGGAGGGTGCTTCGTGCGCATTACAGCACGCTTGCCAATTGTGGCTGCTAATCGTTGGCTCGTATCTGCCTTGACACATTTTCTGGCTGTGAATTATTCCACTTGCATGGCAGTGTGCGCATGTTGGGGTGTTAAAAATTCTGGAGGCGCTGGGTATCGATCCCAGTACCTCTCGCATGCTAAGCGAGCGCTCTACCATCTGAGCTACGCCCCCTGCTGACGAACCGCGCTACATACAGCCATATCAATGACACAGACCCTTGCACTCCCATTATTCCGCTGACAAACACTACTCTCAATGTGTCCGTGAGGGTGTCTTTCAGGTTTCCTGCATTCTGTATCGAATCGTAGTTGGCCAAAATCAAAGTGGCACGCACGACGTCGAAAATAGCGTTCGGCCAACGCTCTGAGGTAGACGAACGTGTTGTCCACTCTCTAGACTTCATTGAGGTTAGGCCGTTATACCTAAGGCAGATTTGCACTCGATGACACCTCGACAACAGCCGGTCCTCACATTTACGTCTTGCTCTCCTTACGTCAGTATACGAGTCTGTGACGCTGGCTTTGCAACATCTTGCGTGCCTTTAGGCTCGCCGCGACCAACACTTACCACGCACTGACCACAAAACATGGAGGCGCCGGGGCTTGAACCCGGGACCTTTCACATGCAAAGCGAACGCTCTACCAACTGAGCTACGCCCCCAAGCACAACCAAGCTGCGCTGTTCTCCGTTCTTTGCTACTCTTATGTGCACGGACACGATGGTTGGTTTGGTTTGCAGGGGTGAAGGGACCAGAGTACAAAGGCGCGGACACGTTCACATACGCAAGAGTTCCAAGTAGTTTCGATGCTCTGGTATTACGACTGCAAATTCCGTCCGTTTTTAACGTCTTAAATTGAAGGGACAGTCACAAGTTGCTCCGTTTTCACTCCATGTCGACAATCACACAGCACCTGAGGTAACAAGCACATCTGAAGACCCATTGTGCACTCGACTGTTCATGCCAACTCACTGCCTCGCACTTTACTACTGTGTACCACTCTTGTCGTCCAACTGCAAAAGACTGGGCCACAACAACTTTCCGCGTCTCCATTGCACTGCGCAAACTACGAAACGCTCCCCAAACATGGCACTCACCCACGCAGACGACTTTTCCGACTTTACACGACGCTCACGCAACGCTCACGCTAGTGACAGCCTTATTTAGAGCTTGACGTCGCACACAAGCGAATGAGCACATTTCGCCTACGACTTAGGCCGCCCTCCTAGTGTGGCTGTTCGGTGTCTGCAGGCAGCGAGGGGCTGCAAGCTTCCTGTGTTCGCGCCTATGTCACCTCTGCTTGCTTGTCAGAGACAGAGTATCGCAAAACATACAAGTCACTCCATGAATTGATTGCTACGGCATCTGTCATCAGCAGTCACAACTAGCAACACCAGTAGCAGCCGACTGCACGTCAAGAATTGGAATGTGCAGTGGGATTTTTGTGAATTCGGCGCAAGGCTGATCTTTGCGACATAGGTTTGAGAATCTTATGGGAACACTTGTACTGTTTCTAAATTATGTGTAGTGGTGGGAGGAGGGTGCTTCGTGCGCATTACAGCACGCTTGCCAATTGTGGCTGCTAATCGTTGGCTCGTATCTGCCTTGACACATTTTCTGGCTGTGAATTATTCCACTTGCATGGCAGTGTGCGCATGTTGGGGTGTTAAAAATTCTGGAGGCGCTGGGTATCGATCCAGTACCTCTCGCATGCTAAGCGAGCGCTCTACCATCTGAGCTACGCCCCCCTGCTGACGAACCGCGCTACATACAGCCATATCAATGACACAGACCCTTGCACTCCCATTATTCCGCTGACAAAACACTACTCTCAATGTGTCCGTGAGGGTGTCTTTCAGGTTTCCTGCATTCTGTATCGAATCGTAGTTGCCAAAATCAAAGTGGCACGCACGACGTCGAAAATAGCGTATCGGCCAACGCTCTGAGGTAGACGAACGTGTTGTCACTCTCTAGACTTCATTGAGGTTAGGCCGTTATACCTAAGGCAGATTTGCACTCGATGACACCTCGACAACAGCCGGTCCTCACATTTACGTCTTGCTCTCCTTACGTCAGTATACGAGTCTGTGACGCTGGCTTTGCAACATCTTGCGTGCCTTTAGGCTCGCCGCGACCAACACTTACCACGCACTGACCACAAAACATGGAGGCGCCGGGGCTTGAACCCGGGACCTTTCACATGCAAAGCGAACGCTCTACCAACTGAGCTACGCCCCCAAGCACAACCAAGCTGCGCTGTTCTCCGTTCTTTGCTACTCTTATGTGCACGGACACGATGGTTGGTTGGTTTGCAGGGGTGAAGGGACCAGAGTACAAAGGCGCGGACACGTTCACATACGCAAGAGTTCCAAGTAGTTTCGATGCTCTGTATTACGACTGCAAATTCCGTCCGTTTTTAACGTCTTAAATTGAAGGGACAGTCACAAGTTGCTCCGTTTTCACTCCATGTCGACAATCACACAGCACCTGAGGTAACAAAGCACATCTGAAGACCCATTGTGCACTCGACTGTTCATGCCAACTCACTGCCTCGCACTTTACTACTGTGTACCACTCTTGTCGTCCAACTGCAAAAGACTGGGCCACAACAACTTTCCGCGTCTCCATTGCACTGCGCAAACTACGAAACGCTCCCCCAAACATGGCACTCACCCACGCAGACGACTTTTCCGACTTTACACGACGCTCACGCAACGCTCACGCTAGTGACAGCCTTATTTAGAGCTTGACGTCGCACACAAGCGAATGAGCACATTTCGCCTACGACTTAGGCCGCCCTCCTAGTGTGGGCTGTTCGGTGTCTGCAGGCAGCGAGGGGCTGCAAGCTTCCTGTGTTCGCGCCTATGTCACCTCTGCTTGCTTGTCAGAGACAGAGTATCGCAAAACATACAAGTCACTCCATGAATTGATTGCTACGGCATCTGTCATCAGCCAGTCACAACTAGCAACACCAGTAGCAGCCGACTGCACGTCAAGAATTGGAATGTGCAGTGGGATTTTTGTGAATTCGGCGCAAGGCTGATCTTTGCGACATAGGTTTGAGAATCTTATGGGAACACTTGTACTGTTTCTAAATTATGTGTAGTGGTGGGAGGAGGGTGCTTCGTGCGCATTACAGCACGCTTGCCAATTGTGGCTGCTAATCGTTGGCTCGTAT
>NW_025727091.1:0-40336 GCF_021461385.2 Schistocerca piceifrons | reverse complement strand
ACATTTTTGTTGCCATTTTCAATACCTCTCATTGTGGGCGAGGTTACAATTAGCGCAATGTCCATTAGCATCCGTAAATAACATTGTCCATTATTTTAAATTTTGCGGGGAGGTTACAACACACAAAAAAAAAAAAAAAAACAAAAAAGTTGCATTTATATCCGCTCCTCAATTGTAGATACCCCTTACACAGCTGTGTGCAATGAATGAGTGCTGGCTGGTAATTAATTGCACTCCTTGGAGGGAAATGCCATAGGAAGTAGTCTTTAAAAAGTGAATGTTTTTCGTTAAAAGACAAAAGTTGCTTTAGAAAAAAGTAATAGTGGGGCTTTTGTTGTTGAACAAAATAAGTACAATGAACATACGTTATCAGATTTGCGCAATGCAGCTTCACACTACCTTTTGATTATAACACAATATACTATACATCGTCCCGAACCGTGACCAGAGTCGCGAGACGAGCAGAGCACGCCGCCGACGCCCGCTCAGTACAACCGTCCACCCGCTACTACTGTCGACCGACTACTACCTCTCCCGACTCGCGCTACAATATATATAACAACTGTTCCTGGCGACCCGGTGCGTGCCACTACTGTCGTCTGGCGCGGTCCAAGCGCCGACTAGCAACGATAAATAACTCTCTGGTCAGACAGAGATGCTGTCATGCCTCGCCATCGCTCTGGTAACGAATACATACGTGTTGCAGCGTGCGTACCACCGGAACACGCAGTGGCGGAGCCAAAGACTGTGTTGTCGAGGTCGAGTGCGAGCGGGAAGAGAGGCAGCGTCGGCACGGAGATGCAAGCGAGCGAGACGCACGGGGGCTGCGGCGTGGCGCGTTTGCGGTCGGCGCCTTTGGTGGCAACGGCCGGGACAAGCAGCGGTGTATGGTGTGGTGCGGGGCGGACAGGGGCGGCGGTGGACGGGGAGGAGGCGGCGCGACGACGGCATGGGGGCGAAAACGGGACGGGGGACGGCGGATGTTGAGAGGCGTCACGCGCGGACAGGACACAGGACACAGACACAGAGACACACAGATTGGAAAGGGAGGGTGCGCGGTAGTAGTTGGGAATGTGCGTACCGTGCGGGATGGGAGTGGGCGAGGAACACGGTCGTGGCCCCTGTTTGTGGGTGCGTGTGATGACGTCGGTGTGTTGTGGGAAGGGAAGGTGCTGTGGCGGCGGCGCGTAATGGGCGTAGGCCGAAAAGAGAAAGGAACGTGGGCAGTGTGTTGGCAAGCGTCGGTTCGACTGCGACGTTGATGGGCAGGGCAAGGTTAATGGTGGTAGGAGTAGGCGTGTGGGCGCAAAAAATCTGCCGCTGCAGGCGGTGCCGTAACCGCCATGGGGCGGGAAGGAGAGAGGGCCAAAGAAAGAAAGAAAGAAGAAAACAAAATAAAAAAAAAAAAAGAGGGGGGGGGGGGGGCGAAAGGAAGGCAGGAAGGACAAGAGGCGAGGCGACGGCTTGCTTTGTGTATCGGTCGGTCTCTGGCTATGCTTCGTTTTCTGCAGCAGGGTCGGTGCGCGGCGTGGCTCGCGGCAGTGGGAACGCCTGGCGGCTGGACGGCCAGCAATGCGGTTGGATGGGCGGCCACAGCACCGCACCTGTGCCCGAGGAGGAGACGCTGGCGGCGGGCCCTGAGGTGAGGCCGGCTCGGCTCGGCTGGGGCTGTGGATGTGTAGGTGTGCGCCGCTGCTGCAACAACGAGTAAAACGCGAGAAGAAGGGATGGCGGTAGAGAGAAAAAAAAAAAAAAGGTCGTGTTGTGTTGATGCGCAGGCAGACGCGTACAGAGAGACGAGCCCGGTCTGCAGCAGGGTGTGGCCGTGCCGAGTGCAGAGCAGCGGCGGCTCGGTTCGGTTCGGTTCGGCCCGGCGGGCCGCGCTGTTGTCGCGGACGTGAGCGCCCCCTGGCGGGTGGCCGGAGGCGGCGCGGCGTGTTGGACGTGTGGCTGGTGGCAGTGCACAATTTGCGAGTGGCTGGCGGTGTGGCGTGGCGGTTGGCGCGTCGGGCGGCGGAGAGGGAGAGAGAGGAGAGGTATGTGTTGCGGGCGCCCTTTGCTGCGCTGCGTCGTTGCGTGTGCCGTACAGGGCGGGCGCTTGTCGACTGTGTGGGCGGTGTGGCGAATTGGCGTGAAACGGCTGCCGAGAGGTGTGTGGTAGCGAGCCGGTCGGTGTCAGTGCGAAGGGGAATGTGCGTGCGTTTGGCGGTTTCGGTGTGCTTTTTGCGGCGTGAGAGTGGGAATTAGTGGGGCCGGCTGTTGTGTTTGTTCCTTGTGTCTTGTGTCGTGTAGGTAGCTTGATGGCAACGTGGAAGGACGCCGGTTTCGTTTCGAGCCTTGCGTGTGGTTGTCGACGTTGACTGGTTGGCGTGTGCCGATGCACGTGCATGTGTGGGTCGCGAGTGCGTTTTTGGCTGGCTGTGTGTGTGTGTGTGTTTTGGGGGGGAAGGGGGAGGCGGTGGTGAAAGTGCAGTCGTTGCCACGGGCGTCGTCGGGTCGGGTGGGGCTGGGGCTGTGCGTCGTGGCGGAAAGGTGGTAGGTTGCGGGAAGCGAGCCCGTCGTTGACGGTGTCGCGTGAGTTGTGAATCGAGTGGGGCGCGGGGCGCGGGGCGCGGGACAGGAGCAGCGTGCCGCTGCGTCGTGGTCGTCAGCAGAGGCTGTGCGTGTGCTTGTCCTTTTTGTGGGCGGTTCGTGCGAGGCGTTTTTGTTTTGTGTTGCCCTAGTTGTTAGTTTATTTTGTTTGTGTTTGTTATTTTGAGACGACGACTGGTTGGTGGCGTGCGCGCGAAGTGGCGGTGTGCGCTTCCCGTGTCGTTTGTGTTGTTTTTTTTTTGTTTTTGTTTTTGTGTGTTTTTTTTTGCACTGGGCCCCGGGGGGTGGGTGGGTGCGTGCGTGTGTGTCGATTGCCGGCTGGCGAAAGGTGCGCCATCGGCGGGGTGGGTCGCCGGCACGAGTAGAGGCGGCGGCGTTGTTGCTGTTGTTGTGTGGTGTTTGTTTTGTTCGGCTGTGTCGGCGAGCTGTGTTGCGGTGCGTGTGAATGGTGGTGCAAAAGTGCTGGCGTTGGGGCTGCGACTGCGACGGCGGCGAGCCGCGGGCGCGCATGATAGTGATGTTGTGAACAGCGGCTGTGTACGGTAGTGGTGTTGTTGTAGCACGACGTGCATCCGGGCCGGCGCGGAAAGCGCAGTTGCGGGCGGTTGCCCTTCGGTGCCAGCCATGTCGCGTGAGCGGCGGGTTGCTGTGGTGTCGACACGTGGTGCTCTGGGTTGTTGTGTGGTGCCCTTTGGCCGGTGGGGGTGGTTCGCGTGCGTCTCGTTCGCGCTCGGTATCTGGTCGTGGTCGTGCTGCTCCCCCGTCTGTCGGCGGTTTTCGACGTCGTCTGTACGTTTTTGTCCGTTTGCGGCGGTGCCTGCCGACGTCGTCCCGTCGCGACCTTTCAACCGAAAGTGTGGCGCCCGAAGGTGAACGAACGTAACCCTGACCTCGGCGCTTTACGCTGAGCCGAGCGAACCGAACCGAACCTAACCTGTGGTGTGGTGAGGTGAGCTCAGCCTGTGAGCCCCAAACGTCTACGTAAGGTAAGCTGTCCGGCGGCTCACGCCTCACGTTTTGAACGCTTTTTTAACCTACGTTTGACGCTTCTTAACCTAGCACTGACCCCTTAACCTAACGTGTAACGTAACCTAACGTAACCTAACCTAACCTAACCTCTGACGCCTGACGTGTTTGAATGCTTAACCTAAGTTTGACGCTTAACCTAACCCAAGTCCCCTTAACCTAACCCACGTCCACCTAACCTAACCGAACCTAACCTAGACGTGTAAACGTAATGTGTAACGCGCAACGTGTAAGGTCGGCTGTCGTGTGTGCTGACGGCAGATTGGGTTGGTCTGTAGATTCGGATTGCGGTTTGCCTCGGTCGAGGGGTTGGGTCGGAAGCGGCGAGGGGCGGCGGCGCCTGTTGCGCAGGCGGCGTCCGTTTGCGGCGGGCAATTGTTGAGAAACGGCTGTGAATGTTGGCGGGCGAGAGGAGGAGGACGGCGCGCGATGTGGCCCGACGGCTGCGGGCCGATCGGGAAACGGCGGGAGGGCGACGGAAGGCGATGGGGCGGCGGAGGCGCGTTTGCACGGCCGTCATCGCCGCACGCCTCGGCTTGTGTGGCTGTGGCGCCGGCCGCGCTGGCCGGGCTGCCGCGGCGACGGTGTGGGAGTTTTGCCGAAGGTTTGGCCATTGTGGCGGGTCGTCGGCTGGGGCTGTGGGGGCGGCATTTGGGCGGGGGCGGCGATTCTCGGCGGGCCGACCCAGGCTGTAGCGCGCGGTAGCTGCAGTTTGGCCGTGGTTTGCGGCGCTGCCGTGGCGACTGGTTGGCGACTGTGGTGTGGCTGTGTGTAGCCCCATCCTCGGTGGTTTGAAAGGCGCGGGCGGTTGTGGCGCAGCTTTGGGGCTGCTCCGCACAGGCTGTCGGACGTTGGGCGGTAGCAAGCGCGGGAGGCGCGGCGCGGCGGCGCGCAGAGTGGCGGCCGCTCTCTCGGCCGTCCGCGCCCGCCCGCGACACTGGCTGGGCCCTTGTGATTCTCTGCTCTGCTCTGCCGTGCTGTGCTGTGCTTGCGTGCCTGCCGTCCCGCTCGCTCTCGCTCTCGCTCTCGCTGTGTGTTACGCGCGTCGTCGAAATGGCAGATCAGGCGGCTACGAACGAGACTGCTGCGGCACCCGCCGCCACCGGCACTACGAAGAAGGCCAAGTCTGCGTCGTCTGCGAAGAAGCCGCGCGCCAAGCCTGCGCACCCGCGCACCTCTGAGATGGTGACGGCCGCCATCAAGAGTCTGAAGGAGCGCGGCGGGTCGTCGCTGCAGGCGATCAAGAAGTACATAGCCGCGCACTACAAGCTGGACGCGGAGAAGCTGGCGCCGTTTATCAAGAAGTACCTCAAGTCGGCCGTCGTGGCGGGCGAGCTGGTGCAGACGAAGGGGAAGGGCGCGTCCGGCTCGTTCAAGCTTGCCGGCGCCGGCGGCGGGGGGGCGGCCGAGGGCGGCAAGGCTCGTGCTGGCGGTGCCAAGAAGAAGCGCGCCGCTCCGGCCAGCAAGGAGAAGAAGGGCGCCCGTGCGGCCGGCGCAAAGAAGGCTGGTGGCGTGAAGGCGGCGACCGGTCGGAAGGCGGGCGCCGCCAAGAAGGCGTCTGCGGCGTCGGCCGCTCCCGCGGGTGCGAAGAAGGCGGCTGCGGCCAAGCCGGCCAAGGCCAAGTCGCCGTCGAAGGCGAAGAAGGCCGCCAAGGTTCCGACGAAGAAGCCGAAGGCGCCGCGCCCGAAGAAGGCGACGACGCCGTCTAAGGCGAAGGCTTCGCCCAAGAAGAAGAAGTAGAGTAGAGTAGAGGAGAAAGAGATGGGAAAGGAAGGGTTTGGCGCTTGACCCCGTCGTCCCCACCCCCCGTCGTCGTCTAGTGGCGCGCAAGAGACGCGCGGCCCAAAACGGCCCTTCTCAGGGCCATCAAAGCACGTCGGGGAAGGTTTTGATTGTCGTGTTGCGTTTGGTGTGGGTGTCTGTCTGTATGCCCGTGGGGATGCTGTTTGCGTGCCGTGGTGGTTTGATTGCGGGGGTCGGTGGCGGGTGTGGGCGGCGGTAGCGGTAAGCGGTGTTGTTGTTGTCGTGGTTGATTGTCGCCGTGTTTGTGGCGGCGGCCGACGGTTGGTTTTCTGTCACGTTGTTTTGTTTGAATACGTTGGTTGGCTTGCCTGCGTTCGTTCTTCTCGGATGTGTGTCTTGTCTAGTCGTGTCTGGTCTTTGTTTTGTTTCTTTGTGTGTGTTATGTTTTGCAACGGGGGGCACGTTGAGATGTGGAAGGAGTCGGCGGGGATTTCGGTGGCGTGTAGAGCGAGCGAGCGCGCCTGCCTGGCCGTTGGCCGTCGGAGTGGAGTGCGGGTTTTTTTTGTTTTCGAAACGAAAGCGGCGGCCGGCCAGCCACCCGTGCGGTGTGACGTCGGCCGTTGGGTATTGTGCGCTTTGAGCGCCGGGGAGGGATGATGTGTGATTGTTGCGCGCTGCTAGCAGGCAGGCAGAGTGAGCGGGTGTGTGTGGCGGACGGACGGGAAGTGGTGGTTTTTGTTTTTGGGTTGCGGGGCGAGAGGCAGGCGACCGACAAAGTTTGCTCGCGACGGAGAGATGTTAGTGGCCCTGAAAAGGGCCGTTTTTGTTTGTGCGGTGCGGTGCCGCGGCGCGGTTTAGGCGCGCTCGCCGCGGATGCGGCGCGCGAGCTGGATGTCCTTGGGCATGATGGTGACGCGCTTGGCGTGGATTGCGCACAGGTTGGTGTCTTCGAAGAGGCCGACGAGGTAGGCCTCGCTGGCCTCCTGCAGGGCCATGACTGCGGAGCTCTGGAAGCGCAGGTCGGTCTTGAAGTCCTGGGCGATCTCGCGCACTAGGCGCTGGAATGGCAGCTTGCGGATGAGCAGCTCTGTGCTCTTCTGGTAGCGCCTGATTTCTCGCAGGGCGACGGTGCCCGGCCTGTAGCGGTGGGGCTTCTTGACGCCTCCGGTGGCGGGCGCGCTCTTCCTCGCCGCCTTGGTGGCGAGCTGTTTGCGCGGCGCCTTTCCGCCGGTGGACTTGCGGGCCGTTTGCTTTGTGCGGGCCATGGCGGTAGCGTTGGCGGTAGCGGAGCGGCGTGCGTGGAGGTTAGGTGCGGCGCGGCGTCCGGTGCTGCCTTGACAACGGGCCCGCGCGCCTCCGTGCTGCGCTTATATGCCCTCGGTTGCGCGTGGTGGGGGGAGGGCGGGCCAGAGTCTATATAGGGGGGCGGCGGGCGCGCTGGGCGCAGACCGTAGCCGACTCGCCAGCCGCTGCAGCTGCTGTTTGTGCACGTTTTGCTTTGCCCGAGGAAGGAAGGATGACAGGCCGCGGCAAGGGAGGAAAGGGGCTCGGCAAGGGTGGCGCCAAGCGGCACCGCAAGGTGTTGCGCGACAACATCCAGGGCATCACGAAGCCCGCCATCCGCCGCCTGGCTCGCAGGGGCGGCGTGAAGCGCATCTCTGGTCTGATCTACGAGGAGACCCGCGGGGTGCTGAAGGTGTTCCTGGAGAACGTGATCCGCGACGCGGTGACGTACACTGAGCACGCCAAGCGCAAGACTGTGACGGCCATGGACGTGGTGTACGCCCTGAAGAGGCAGGGGCGCACCCTGTACGGTTTCGGCGGTTAGGCTGCGTCGCAGCGGGCGCTGGCCTTCCCGCGGCCGTGCTTGTGGGTGGGAGAGACTAGAAAACGGCCCTTTTCAGGGCCACCACACTGTTCGGAAGTTGAAAAGTGCGAAAGAGTCTGTGTTGTTGTTGTTGTTGTTGCTGCGTGTGTGTGCGCTGTGTTGTTCGTTTGTTTGTTTGTTTGTTTGTTTGTTTGTTTCTTTCTTTCTTTCCGTTTGAGCGACGTGATGTGGCTGGGAGGGGAGAAGGAAAGGAAACGTGTCATGTGGCTGGCTGTGTGTGGAGCTGCTTCGTTTGTGTTTGTTATTGTGTGTCTTTGTATCGATCGCGACGGAGATGGCGGGCTGTGTGTTGTTGTGCGAGAGAGGCGGTAATTATTTGCTTGCGTGGTTTGGCTCTGTGTGTTTGCGGCGGCGTTGGGGTTTCCGAGGCAAGGCGTGTGGGCATAGGCGGCCGGATCAGCTGTTTCGTTCGTGTCGACGGCCGTTGCGCGCGGGAGTGGAGGGCGGTGTGTCGACACGCCTCCCTTTAACAATGGTCATTATTGCTGCCGTTGTCGTTTGGAAGGCGACTCTGCGACCGTGCAAAATGTGTGTGTGTGTGTGTGTGTGTGTGTGTGTGTGTGTGTGTGTGTGCGGGCTGTGTGGACGACAAGATGGCGGACGTGCGCCGGCGGCGGCTGTGCTGTGAAAGTGCAAAGTTGAAACAAAACAAGGTGCGGCGAGGACGACTGAAATTTTGCTTTGGACGTAGGTTTGTGTGGTGGCCCTGAAAAGGGCCGATTGTTGTGGGCCGGGCCGAGCCGAGCCGGCAAAGCGCGTTGCGTGCAGGGGAGCACGCGGCGCTGCGATTGCCTGGCCTCCTTTAGGCCTTCTTCTCGGTCTTCTTTGGCAGCAGGACGGCCTGGATGTTGGGTAGGACACCACCCTGTGCGATGGTGACGCCCGACAGGAGCTTGTTGAGCTCCTCGTCGTTGCGGATGGCAAGCTGCAGGTGGCGCGGGATGATGCGCGTCTTCTTGTTGTCGCGGGCCGCGTTTCCGGCCAGCTCGAGCACCTCAGCCGCGAGGTACTCCATGACGGCGGCGAGGTAGACGGGCGCCCCGGCGCCGACGCGCTCTGCGTAGTTTCCCTTGCGCAGGAGGCGGTGGATTCTGCCGACCGGGAACTGGAGCCCAGCCCTGCTTGAGCGGGACTTTGACTTGCCCTTGACTTTGCCTCCCTTTCCGCGTCCGGACATGGCGATGGGCTAGCGACGGTGCACACGAGAAGGAAACGAAAACGACCGGTGCGAGCGGCAGCGAGTCGAGCAGCGGAGTGCGTGCCGGCGCAGCCGGGGTGGGGGTGCTTTATGGGCTCGGGTGCGGCGGCCGGTTGCGCGCGCGCCCCATTGGTCGGCGGCCGCAACAGGGCGAGCTGGTAAAGGTGCGGCGGCGGCTGGCGGCGGGTGCCACTGTGTGGGGAGACGCTGACTAGAGCGGAGCGCTTGCTACTGGTGTTGCTGCTGCCGCCGTACGTTGGTTCGAGATGCCGCCCAAGACTAGCGGGAAGGCCGCCAAGAAGGCTGGCAAGGCGCAGAAGAACATTTCGAAGGGCGACAAGAAGAAGAAGCGCAAGAGGAAGGAGAGCTATGCCATCTACATCTACAAGGTGCTGAAGCAGGTGCACCCTGACACGGGCATCTCGTCGAAGGCGATGAGCATCATGAACAGCTTCGTGAACGACATTTTCGAGCGCATTGCGGCCGAGGCTTCTCGCCTGGCGCACTACAACAAGCGCTCGACCATCACGTCCCGCGAGATCCAGACCGCTGTGCGGCTGTTGCTGCCTGGCGAGCTGGCCAAGCACGCCGTGAGCGAGGGCACGAAGGCGGTGACCAAGTACACGAGCTCCAAGTAAGGAGGTGGCTCTGGAACGGAAGGAAGGATGGAGAGAGAATGCTCCTCCGTTGCGAGAGCGGCAAAACGGCCCTTTTCAGGGCCACCAACTTGCCTTTTGCGGGAAGGGCGGAATTGTTGTTGTTGTTTGTGTGGACGGCTGTGATGTATGTGTGCATTTTGATTGTGGGTGGGGGGGCGCGTCAAAGCGTGTTGCGCGGGGTACGGCCACGAGGTTGGTCGCCGTGGCGTGGAATGGTGGCACGCCTCGTTGGCGTGGTTTTTGACCCATTTGGTGTTGTTGGTGTGTGTGTTACCTGTCTGCGAGGGGGGACAGTGCGATCGCCGACTTTTGTGTCACCGTAACGACGGCCGTTTGCGGGTTTGTTTTTTGCACATCATACATGGCGAGGGTGAAATGTGAAATGTTGTTTTTTTTTGTGGTTTTTGTTTGCCGCCCACTATTCCCTTTGCTGTACGCCGAGTTTGACAATGGTGCGACGTAACTGCAGCGTGGAGGTGTGTGAGTGACGTTGAAATGAACGTGCCATGAAGACGCATTGTTGTTGCATTGTACTGTACGTGTACGGCGACACGCACGATGATGTACCATTCGACTCTGATTTTTGATAGCCGTGTCTGACTGATTGCGTACGACGCACGCACACCGATGTCGTCATTCAAGATGCACGCGTGTCCAGTGCAGTACAGTAAGCGCGACGCTAGACGACGGCGGCGGCGGCGGCGGCCGTTTTTGGCGAATGTCTGTACACGTGTTTGTCTGTGTCCATCCGGTATGTATTTGTTTGTTTGAAAGTGTTTTGTGTGTCGGTGACGTGGTCCGATCCGTCGCCCCCCTGAGTAACTGTCGATCGGCGCGATAGACCGGCGTCACGCAACTGAACCGAAGTCGTGGGCACACCCGTCATACTGTTGTACACCGTCGCGCTGAGAACGGTAACGACAGGTTGACTTTGATCGGTCGAATGTCTGGGCAGAACGTGAGGAAGGAGGCAAGAGTGCAGGAGGAAAGGACAGAGGGGGGGGGGGCAAAAGAGAGAGGAAGGGAAAAAGGGGAGAAACGCATTCGTAGAGCAACGGAACGTTCCCGTGTCGGAGGCGTATTGGAGCCGCACTGAAATGCGTTTAACGGCGGCGCGGCTGCAAGTGTCTGCCGTGGTGAACGTTACCTTTGACGGCTGCATTGGCCTTTGCTTTTTGCTTTTGCTTTCGCTTTCGCTTTCCCGGTTGTACGTAACGTTTGTTGGTATGGTTGGTTCTGAGGAAGAGTGTGTGACAGTGCCGTGCCGTCCATGTTCGTGTGCCCTCCCATTGTGTGTATGCTATTGTCTGTGTACTTGAATGATGTATGTAGGTGTTAGTGGACGTGTTTTACCAGTGGGGGGAAATGGATCGTCGATAGTTGGCGTCACTCTGTCACGGTCGAGATGACGCACCCTCCGTACAGAAAGGTGTCGGGAAAGTGTGTGTGTGTGTGTGTGTGTGTGTGTGTGTGTGTGTGTGTGTGTGTGTGTGCGTGCGTGCGTCCGTGAATTGGCAGTGTTTGGAGGTGGGCGTGCCCTGCATGTGGCCCGGAAGGCTGTTCGTTTGGCGGTAGTGTTGTGTGGACAGGGGAGGGGCATGCGTAACGCTGCTGGCATGGCATTTCGGGAGATGGGAGGGGGCAAACGAGGAAACGAGGAGCGGCGGCCAAAGACGGGACGGGGAGGGGCGCGGTGTGGGTGGCTTGCGCCTGTGCTCGGCGTTGTGGTTTGTGCAAAAGAGGAGGAGAAAAACAATGAGTTGCCAGGGAGGGGAGCGGTGTTGTGTTGTGGTTGTCGTGGTGTAGCCGCAGACGCGGCTGTCAGTGAACGTGGCGAGACGGACGGATGCGCGGAGGGGCGGGGGCGGCGCATTTCGCCGGTGCCGTGCCGTGCCGTGCCATGCCATGCCTGAAAGCCGCGTGGTCGCTGTGTTGTTGGTGGCGTGGGGGCGAGGAGAGTACCGTACGGGTGTGCTTGTGCGCCGGAAATGGCACACTGCGCCTGCCCGTCTTGGAGGCTGATGGCTGTGGTGTGGAAATGGGGCGCGGTGATGTTGAAGCAGTTGAAGAACAGAAAAGAAACCAAGAAGAAAACGGAAGGCGTGATGCGGCGGTGGTGGTGAGAGCGGGAAAAACAAAACAAAACAAAAAAAAAGAAAGAAAAAAAAACAACAAGAAAAAAGAAGGAAAAACAACAAGAAACAAAAAAAGAAAACAAAAAGTCTATCAATATTAAAATGTAAATGGAAATGGAAATGGAAATGGACCCAGGTATAACCTCCCTGCACAAATAGCAGAGAGTCCGATGATAATAAAAATGTGCCAGAATGTTAACGTCCCTACAAAACAAACCCAACGATAATATTAATGAAAGAATGAACCGTATGTAACATTGCAACAGACATAATGGAACCTGATAAATTGTATAAGGGCAGCAGCGTTGACCTTTGGCCCTGTATTCAGAATAAAAAGAGCCAAAGATCGTTACCCCAATGAAAAAGACACTGAAACACGTATGTAACATAGCAGCGATGGCGAGACATTGTAGCATCTGTGACCAGAGAGTTTGCGCTGGACCGCGCGAGTGTTGCGAGCGGTTCTCAGTCAGTCAGTCAGTCAGTCAGTCAGTCAGTCAGTCGTTGCGAGTCTGTAGCTCTGTCTAGTTGAGGGCTGTACTCTGTCAGTAGTCGTCGCGTGCAGTACGCTAATAGTCGTCATGCAGAGCGGTCGGTCAGTAGTAGCAGCCGAGTGCGGTTGTGTGATGTAGGCGGTCGGCAACACTGGTCAAGATGGTGAAGGAGGTATACTGTTAATTAATATAATCATTAGATAATGAAAAATTATATTTATTGTAATTAATTCTCCAACAAGTTCCCCAAAAATAATTTTTATTTCAAAAGCATTTTTCAAAAATGTAATGTTTTATTGAACTAAAGAGTTCGTTGCACTTCCCATTTCATTCCACTTCTTTGAAGAAAAATTTCACTAAAATCACAAAAAAAGAGAATATTATTATTTGCAATGCAGTTCCTCCAAGCGCTGCGCAACAACAAGAGCAGAAATGTGACATCCATTTATTCTGAGGTAAGACTTTAATTCTGATTGTTTTGCACAGGGCCAAAGACCGATATTTCGGCTCAATTGAAGTTTCTTGTCACTGAACGGACTTTAAATGTTGTGAAGAATTTATATTTGAGTCGGATTGCGAATTTCACATTTTTGTTGCCATTTTCAATACCTCTCATTGTGGGCGAGGTTACAATTAGCGCAATGTCCATTAGCATCCGTAAATAACATTGTCCATTATTTTAAATTTTGCGGGGAGGTTACAACACACAAAAAAAAAAAAAAAAACAAAAAAGTTGCATTTATATCCGCTCCTCAATTGTAGATACCCCTTACACAGCTGTGTGCAATGAATGAGTGCTGGCTGGTAATTAATTGCACTCCTTGGAGGGAAATGCCATAGGAAGTAGTCTTTAAAAAGTGAATGTTTTTCGTTAAAAGACAAAAGTTGCTTTAGAAAAAAGTAATAGTGGGGCTTTTGTTGTTGAACAAAATAAGTACAATGAACATACGTTATCAGATTTGCGCAATGCAGCTTCACACTACCTTTTGATTATAACACAATATACTATACATCGTCCCGAACCGTGACCAGAGTCGCGAGACGAGCAGAGCACGCCGCCGACGCCCGCTCAGTACAACCGTCCACCCGCTACTACTGTCGACCGACTACTACCTCTCCCGACTCGCGCTACAATATATATAACAACTGTTCCTGGCGACCCGGTGCGTGCCACTACTGTCGTCTGGCGCGGTCCAAGCGCCGACTAGCAACGATAAATAACTCTCTGGTCAGACAGAGATGCTGTCATGCCTCGCCATCGCTCTGGTAACGAATACATACGTGTTGCAGCGTGCGTACCACCGGAACACGCAGTGGCGGAGCCAAAGACTGTGTTGTCGAGGTCGAGTGCGAGCGGGAAGAGAGGCAGCGTCGGCACGGAGATGCAAGCGAGCGAGACGCACGGGGGCTGCGGCGTGGCGCGTTTGCGGTCGGCGCCTTTGGTGGCAACGGCCGGGACAAGCAGCGGTGTATGGTGTGGTGCGGGGCGGACAGGGGCGGCGGTGGACGGGGAGGAGGCGGCGCGACGACGGCATGGGGGCGAAAACGGGACGGGGGACGGCGGATGTTGAGAGGCGTCACGCGCGGACAGGACACAGGACACAGACACAGAGACACACAGATTGGAAAGGGAGGGTGCGCGGTAGTAGTTGGGAATGTGCGTACCGTGCGGGATGGGAGTGGGCGAGGAACACGGTCGTGGCCCCTGTTTGTGGGTGCGTGTGATGACGTCGGTGTGTTGTGGGAAGGGAAGGTGCTGTGGCGGCGGCGCGTAATGGGCGTAGGCCGAAAAGAGAAAGGAACGTGGGCAGTGTGTTGGCAAGCGTCGGTTCGACTGCGACGTTGATGGGCAGGGCAAGGTTAATGGTGGTAGGAGTAGGCGTGTGGGCGCAAAAAATCTGCCGCTGCAGGCGGTGCCGTAACCGCCATGGGGCGGGAAGGAGAGAGGGCCAAAGAAAGAAAGAAAGAAGAAAACAAAATAAAAAAAAAAAAAGGAGGGGGGGGGGGGCGAAAGGAAGGCAGGAAGGACAAGAGGCGAGGCGACGGCTTGCTTTGTGTATCGGTCGGTCTCTGGCTATGCTTCGTTTTCTGCAGCAGGGTCGGTGCGCGGCGTGGCTCGCGGCAGTGGGAACGCCTGGCGGCTGGACGGCCAGCAATGCGGTTGGATGGGCGGCCACAGCACCGCACCTGTGCCCGAGGAGGAGACGCTGGCGGCGGGCCCTGAGGTGAGGCCGGCTCGGCTCGGCTGGGGCTGTGGATGTGTAGGTGTGCGCCGCTGCTGCAACAACGAGTAAAACGCGAGAAGAAGGGATGGCGGTAGAGAGAAAAAAAAAAAAAAGGTCGTGTTGTGTTGATGCGCAGGCAGACGCGTACAGAGAGACGAGCCCGGTCTGCAGCAGGGTGTGGCCGTGCCGAGTGCAGAGCAGCGGCGGCTCGGTTCGGTTCGGTTCGGCCCGGCGGGCCGCGCTGTTGTCGCGGACGTGAGCGCCCCCTGGCGGGTGGCCGGAGGCGGCGCGGCGTGTTGGACGTGTGGCTGGTGGCAGTGCACAATTTGCGAGTGGCTGGCGGTGTGGCGTGGCGGTTGGCGCGTCGGGCGGCGGAGAGGGAGAGAGAGGAGAGGTATGTGTTGCGGGCGCCCTTTGCTGCGCTGCGTCGTTGCGTGTGCCGTACAGGGCGGGCGCTTGTCGACTGTGTGGGCGGTGTGGCGAATTGGCGTGAAACGGCTGCCGAGAGGTGTGTGGTAGCGAGCCGGTCGGTGTCAGTGCGAAGGGGAATGTGCGTGCGTTTGGCGGTTTCGGTGTGCTTTTTGCGGCGTGAGAGTGGGAATTAGTGGGGCCGGCTGTTGTGTTTGTTCCTTGTGTCTTGTGTCGTGTAGGTAGCTTGATGGCAACGTGGAAGGACGCCGGTTTCGTTTCGAGCCTTGCGTGTGGTTGTCGACGTTGACTGGTTGGCGTGTGCCGATGCACGTGCATGTGTGGGTCGCGAGTGCGTTTTTGGCTGGCTGTGTGTGTGTGTGTGTTTTGGGGGGGAAGGGGGAGGCGGTGGTGAAAGTGCAGTCGTTGCCACGGGCGTCGTCGGGTCGGGTGGGGCTGGGGCTGTGCGTCGTGGCGGAAAGGTGGTAGGTTGCGGGAAGCGAGCCCGTCGTTGACGGTGTCGCGTGAGTTGTGAATCGAGTGGGGCGCGGGGCGCGGGGCGCGGGACAGGAGCAGCGTGCCGCTGCGTCGTGGTCGTCAGCAGAGGCTGTGCGTGTGCTTGTCCTTTTTGTGGGCGGTTCGTGCGAGGCGTTTTTGTTTTGTGTTGCCCTAGTTGTTAGTTTATTTTGTTTGTGTTTGTTATTTTGAGACGACGACTGGTTGGTGGCGTGCGCGCGAAGTGGCGGTGTGCGCTTCCCGTGTCGTTTGTGTTGTTTTTTTTTTGTTTTTGTTTTTGTGTGTTTTTTTTTGCACTGGGCCCCGGGGGGTGGGTGGGTGCGTGCGTGTGTGTCGATTGCCGGCTGGCGAAAGGTGCGCCATCGGCGGGGTGGGTCGCCGGCACGAGTAGAGGCGGCGGCGTTGTTGCTGTTGTTGTGTGGTGTTTGTTTTGTTCGGCTGTGTCGGCGAGCTGTGTTGCGGTGCGTGTGAATGGTGGTGCAAAAGTGCTGGCGTTGGGGCTGCGACTGCGACGGCGGCGAGCCGCGGGCGCGCATGATAGTGATGTTGTGAACAGCGGCTGTGTACGGTAGTGGTGTTGTTGTAGCACGACGTGCATCCGGGCCGGCGCGGAAAGCGCAGTTGCGGGCGGTTGCCCTTCGGTGCCAGCCATGTCGCGTGAGCGGCGGGTTGCTGTGGTGTCGACACGTGGTGCTCTGGGTTGTTGTGTGGTGCCCTTTGGCCGGTGGGGGTGGTTCGCGTGCGTCTCGTTCGCGCTCGGTATCTGGTCGTGGTCGTGCTGCTCCCCCGTCTGTCGGCGGTTTTCGACGTCGTCTGTACGTTTTTGTCCGTTTGCGGCGGTGCCTGCCGACGTCGTCCCGTCGCGACCTTTCAACCGAAAGTGTGGCGCCCGAAGGTGAACGAACGTAACCCTGACCTCGGCGCTTTACGCTGAGCCGAGCGAACCGAACCGAACCTAACCTGTGGTGTGGTGAGGTGAGCTCAGCCTGTGAGCCCCAAACGTCTACGTAAGGTAAGCTGTCCGGCGGCTCACGCCTCACGTTTTGAACGCTTTTTTAACCTACGTTTGACGCTTCTTAACCTAGCACTGACCCCTTAACCTAACGTGTAACGTAACCTAACGTAACCTAACCTAACCTAACCTCTGACGCCTGACGTGTTTGAATGCTTAACCTAAGTTTGACGCTTAACCTAACCCAAGTCCCCTTAACCTAACCCACGTCCACCTAACCTAACCGAACCTAACCTAGACGTGTAAACGTAATGTGTAACGCGCAACGTGTAAGGTCGGCTGTCGTGTGTGCTGACGGCAGATTGGGTTGGTCTGTAGATTCGGATTGCGGTTTGCCTCGGTCGAGGGGTTGGGTCGGAAGCGGCGAGGGGCGGCGGCGCCTGTTGCGCAGGCGGCGTCCGTTTGCGGCGGGCAATTGTTGAGAAACGGCTGTGAATGTTGGCGGGCGAGAGGAGGAGGACGGCGCGCGATGTGGCCCGACGGCTGCGGGCCGATCGGGAAACGGCGGGAGGGCGACGGAAGGCGATGGGGCGGCGGAGGCGCGTTTGCACGGCCGTCATCGCCGCACGCCTCGGCTTGTGTGGCTGTGGCGCCGGCCGCGCTGGCCGGGCTGCCGCGGCGACGGTGTGGGAGTTTTGCCGAAGGTTTGGCCATTGTGGCGGGTCGTCGGCTGGGGCTGTGGGGGCGGCATTTGGGCGGGGGCGGCGATTCTCGGCGGGCCGACCCAGGCTGTAGCGCGCGGTAGCTGCAGTTTGGCCGTGGTTTGCGGCGCTGCCGTGGCGACTGGTTGGCGACTGTGGTGTGGCTGTGTGTAGCCCCATCCTCGGTGGTTTGAAAGGCGCGGGCGGTTGTGGCGCAGCTTTGGGGCTGCTCCGCACAGGCTGTCGGACGTTGGGCGGTAGCAAGCGCGGGAGGCGCGGCGCGGCGGCGCGCAGAGTGGCGGCCGCTCTCTCGGCCGTCCGCGCCCGCCCGCGACACTGGCTGGGCCCTTGTGATTCTCTGCTCTGCTCTGCCGTGCTGTGCTGTGCTTGCGTGCCTGCCGTCCCGCTCGCTCTCGCTCTCGCTCTCGCTGTGTGTTACGCGCGTCGTCGAAATGGCAGATCAGGCGGCTACGAACGAGACTGCTGCGGCACCCGCCGCCACCGGCACTACGAAGAAGGCCAAGTCTGCGTCGTCTGCGAAGAAGCCGCGCGCCAAGCCTGCGCACCCGCGCACCTCTGAGATGGTGACGGCCGCCATCAAGAGTCTGAAGGAGCGCGGCGGGTCGTCGCTGCAGGCGATCAAGAAGTACATAGCCGCGCACTACAAGCTGGACGCGGAGAAGCTGGCGCCGTTTATCAAGAAGTACCTCAAGTCGGCCGTCGTGGCGGGCGAGCTGGTGCAGACGAAGGGGAAGGGCGCGTCCGGCTCGTTCAAGCTTGCCGGCGCCGGCGGCGGGGGGGCGGCCGAGGGCGGCAAGGCTCGTGCTGGCGGTGCCAAGAAGAAGCGCGCCGCTCCGGCCAGCAAGGAGAAGAAGGGCGCCCGTGCGGCCGGCGCAAAGAAGGCTGGTGGCGTGAAGGCGGCGACCGGTCGGAAGGCGGGCGCCGCCAAGAAGGCGTCTGCGGCGTCGGCCGCTCCCGCGGGTGCGAAGAAGGCGGCTGCGGCCAAGCCGGCCAAGGCCAAGTCGCCGTCGAAGGCGAAGAAGGCCGCCAAGGTTCCGACGAAGAAGCCGAAGGCGCCGCGCCCGAAGAAGGCGACGACGCCGTCTAAGGCGAAGGCTTCGCCCAAGAAGAAGAAGTAGAGTAGAGTAGAGGAGAAAGAGATGGGAAAGGAAGGGTTTGGCGCTTGACCCCGTCGTCCCCACCCCCCGTCGTCGTCTAGTGGCGCGCAAGAGACGCGCGGCCCAAAACGGCCCTTCTCAGGGCCATCAAAGCACGTCGGGGAAGGTTTTGATTGTCGTGTTGCGTTTGGTGTGGGTGTCTGTCTGTATGCCCGTGGGGATGCTGTTTGCGTGCCGTGGTGGTTTGATTGCGGGGGTCGGTGGCGGGTGTGGGCGGCGGTAGCGGTAAGCGGTGTTGTTGTTGTCGTGGTTGATTGTCGCCGTGTTTGTGGCGGCGGCCGACGGTTGGTTTTCTGTCACGTTGTTTTGTTTGAATACGTTGGTTGGCTTGCCTGCGTTCGTTCTTCTCGGATGTGTGTCTTGTCTAGTCGTGTCTGGTCTTTGTTTTGTTTCTTTGTGTGTGTTATGTTTTGCAACGGGGGGCACGTTGAGATGTGGAAGGAGTCGGCGGGGATTTCGGTGGCGTGTAGAGCGAGCGAGCGCGCCTGCCTGGCCGTTGGCCGTCGGAGTGGAGTGCGGGTTTTTTTTGTTTTCGAAACGAAAGCGGCGGCCGGCCAGCCACCCGTGCGGTGTGACGTCGGCCGTTGGGTATTGTGCGCTTTGAGCGCCGGGGAGGGATGATGTGTGATTGTTGCGCGCTGCTAGCAGGCAGGCAGAGTGAGCGGGTGTGTGTGGCGGACGGACGGGAAGTGGTGGTTTTTGTTTTTGGGTTGCGGGGCGAGAGGCAGGCGACCGACAAAGTTTGCTCGCGACGGAGAGATGTTAGTGGCCCTGAAAAGGGCCGTTTTTGTTTGTGCGGTGCGGTGCCGCGGCGCGGTTTAGGCGCGCTCGCCGCGGATGCGGCGCGCGAGCTGGATGTCCTTGGGCATGATGGTGACGCGCTTGGCGTGGATTGCGCACAGGTTGGTGTCTTCGAAGAGGCCGACGAGGTAGGCCTCGCTGGCCTCCTGCAGGGCCATGACTGCGGAGCTCTGGAAGCGCAGGTCGGTCTTGAAGTCCTGGGCGATCTCGCGCACTAGGCGCTGGAATGGCAGCTTGCGGATGAGCAGCTCTGTGCTCTTCTGGTAGCGCCTGATTTCTCGCAGGGCGACGGTGCCCGGCCTGTAGCGGTGGGGCTTCTTGACGCCTCCGGTGGCGGGCGCGCTCTTCCTCGCCGCCTTGGTGGCGAGCTGTTTGCGCGGCGCCTTTCCGCCGGTGGACTTGCGGGCCGTTTGCTTTGTGCGGGCCATGGCGGTAGCGTTGGCGGTAGCGGAGCGGCGTGCGTGGAGGTTAGGTGCGGCGCGGCGTCCGGTGCTGCCTTGACAACGGGCCCGCGCGCCTCCGTGCTGCGCTTATATGCCCTCGGTTGCGCGTGGTGGGGGGAGGGCGGGCCAGAGTCTATATAGGGGGGCGGCGGGCGCGCTGGGCGCAGACCGTAGCCGACTCGCCAGCCGCTGCAGCTGCTGTTTGTGCACGTTTTGCTTTGCCCGAGGAAGGAAGGATGACAGGCCGCGGCAAGGGAGGAAAGGGGCTCGGCAAGGGTGGCGCCAAGCGGCACCGCAAGGTGTTGCGCGACAACATCCAGGGCATCACGAAGCCCGCCATCCGCCGCCTGGCTCGCAGGGGCGGCGTGAAGCGCATCTCTGGTCTGATCTACGAGGAGACCCGCGGGGTGCTGAAGGTGTTCCTGGAGAACGTGATCCGCGACGCGGTGACGTACACTGAGCACGCCAAGCGCAAGACTGTGACGGCCATGGACGTGGTGTACGCCCTGAAGAGGCAGGGGCGCACCCTGTACGGTTTCGGCGGTTAGGCTGCGTCGCAGCGGGCGCTGGCCTTCCCGCGGCCGTGCTTGTGGGTGGGAGAGACTAGAAAACGGCCCTTTTCAGGGCCACCACACTGTTCGGAAGTTGAAAAGTGCGAAAGAGTCTGTGTTGTTGTTGTTGTTGTTGCTGCGTGTGTGTGCGCTGTGTTGTTCGTTTGTTTGTTTGTTTGTTTGTTTGTTTGTTTCTTTCTTTCTTTCCGTTTGAGCGACGTGATGTGGCTGGGAGGGGAGAAGGAAAGGAAACGTGTCATGTGGCTGGCTGTGTGTGGAGCTGCTTCGTTTGTGTTTGTTATTGTGTGTCTTTGTATCGATCGCGACGGAGATGGCGGGCTGTGTGTTGTTGTGCGAGAGAGGCGGTAATTATTTGCTTGCGTGGTTTGGCTCTGTGTGTTTGCGGCGGCGTTGGGGTTTCCGAGGCAAGGCGTGTGGGCATAGGCGGCCGGATCAGCTGTTTCGTTCGTGTCGACGGCCGTTGCGCGCGGAGAGTGGAGGGCGGTGTGTCGACACGCCTCCCTTTAACAATGGTCATTATTGCTGCCGTTGTCGTTTGGAAGGCGACTCTGCGACCGTGCAAAATGTGTGTGTGTGTGTGTGTGTGTGTGTGTGTGTGTGTGTGTGTGTGCGGGCTGTGTGGACGACAAGATGGCGGACGTGCGCCGGCGGCGGCTGTGCTGTGAAAGTGCAAAGTTGAAACAAAACAAGGTGCGGCGAGGACGACTGAAATTTTGCTTTGGACGTAGGTTTGTGTGGTGGCCCTGAAAAGGGCCGATTGTTGTGGGCCGGGCCGAGCCGAGCCGGCAAAGCGCGTTGCGTGCAGGGGAGCACGCGGCGCTGCGATTGCCTGGCCTCCTTTAGGCCTTCTTCTCGGTCTTCTTTGGCAGCAGGACGGCCTGGATGTTGGGTAGGACACCACCCTGTGCGATGGTGACGCCCGACAGGAGCTTGTTGAGCTCCTCGTCGTTGCGGATGGCAAGCTGCAGGTGGCGCGGGATGATGCGCGTCTTCTTGTTGTCGCGGGCCGCGTTTCCGGCCAGCTCGAGCACCTCAGCCGCGAGGTACTCCATGACGGCGGCGAGGTAGACGGGCGCCCCGGCGCCGACGCGCTCTGCGTAGTTTCCCTTGCGCAGGAGGCGGTGGATTCTGCCGACCGGGAACTGGAGCCCAGCCCTGCTTGAGCGGGACTTTGACTTGCCCTTGACTTTGCCTCCCTTTCCGCGTCCGGACATGGCGATGGGCTAGCGACGGTGCACACGAGAAGGAAACGAAAACGACCGGTGCGAGCGGCAGCGAGTCGAGCAGCGGAGTGCGTGCCGGCGCAGCCGGGGTGGGGGTGCTTTATGGGCTCGGGTGCGGCGGCCGGTTGCGCGCGCGCCCCATTGGTCGGCGGCCGCAACAGGGCGAGCTGGTAAAGGTGCGGCGGCGGCTGGCGGCGGGTGCCACTGTGTGGGGAGACGCTGACTAGAGCGGAGCGCTTGCTACTGGTGTTGCTGCTGCCGCCGTACGTTGGTTCGAGATGCCGCCCAAGACTAGCGGGAAGGCCGCCAAGAAGGCTGGCAAGGCGCAGAAGAACATTTCGAAGGGCGACAAGAAGAAGAAGCGCAAGAGGAAGGAGAGCTATGCCATCTACATCTACAAGGTGCTGAAGCAGGTGCACCCTGACACGGGCATCTCGTCGAAGGCGATGAGCATCATGAACAGCTTCGTGAACGACATTTTCGAGCGCATTGCGGCCGAGGCTTCTCGCCTGGCGCACTACAACAAGCGCTCGACCATCACGTCCCGCGAGATCCAGACCGCTGTGCGGCTGTTGCTGCCTGGCGAGCTGGCCAAGCACGCCGTGAGCGAGGGCACGAAGGCGGTGACCAAGTACACGAGCTCCAAGTAAGGAGGTGGCTCTGGAACGGAAGGAAGGATGGAGAGAGAATGCTCCTCCGTTGCGAGAGCGGCAAAACGGCCCTTTTCAGGGCCACCAACTTGCCTTTTGCGGGAAGGGCGGAATTGTTGTTGTTGTTTGTGTGGACGGCTGTGATGTATGTGTGCATTTTGATTGTGGGTGGGGGGGCGCGTCAAAGCGTGTTGCGCGGGGTACGGCCACGAGGTTGGTCGCCGTGGCGTGGAATGGTGGCACGCCTCGTTGGCGTGGTTTTTGACCCATTTGGTGTTGTTGGTGTGTGTGTTACCTGTCTGCGAGGGGGGACAGTGCGATCGCCGACTTTTGTGTCACCGTAACGACGGCCGTTTGCGGGTTTGTTTTTTGCACATCATACATGGCGAGGGTGAAATGTGAAATGTTGTTTTTTTTTGTGGTTTTTGTTTGCCGCCCACTATTCCCTTTGCTGTACGCCGAGTTTGACAATGGTGCGACGTAACTGCAGCGTGGAGGTGTGTGAGTGACGTTGAAATGAACGTGCCATGAAGACGCATTGTTGTTGCATTGTACTGTACGTGTACGGCGACACGCACGATGATGTACCATTCGACTCTGATTTTTGATAGCCGTGTCTGACTGATTGCGTACGACGCACGCACACCGATGTCGTCATTCAAGATGCACGCGTGTCCAGTGCAGTACAGTAAGCGCGACGCTAGACGACGGCGGCGGCGGCGGCG
This sequence comes from Schistocerca piceifrons, assembly GCF_021461385.2. Taxonomy (NCBI): domain Eukaryota; kingdom Metazoa; phylum Arthropoda; class Insecta; order Orthoptera; family Acrididae; genus Schistocerca; species Schistocerca piceifrons. The sequence continues at coordinate 18,207 of NW_025727091.1, read as the reverse complement.
GCCGTTTTTGGCGAATGTCTGTACACGTGTTTGTCTGTGTCCATCCGGTATGTATTTGTTTGTTTGAAAGTGTTTTGTGTGTCGGTGACGTGGTCCGATCCGTCGCCCCCCTGAGTAACTGTCGATCGGCGCGATAGACCGGCGTCACGCAACTGAACCGAAGTCGTGGGCACACCCGTCATACTGTTGTACACCGTCGCGCTGAGAACGGTAACGACAGGTTGACTTTGATCGGTCGAATGTCTGGGCAGAACGTGAGGAAGGAGGCAAGAGTGCAGGAGGAAAGGACAGAGGGGGGGGGGGCAAAAGAGAGAGGAAGGGAAAAAGGGGAGAAACGCATTCGTAGAGCAACGGAACGTTCCCGTGTCGGAGGCGTATTGGAGCCGCACTGAAATGCGTTTAACGGCGGCGCGGCTGCAAGTGTCTGCCGTGGTGAACGTTACCTTTGACGGCTGCATTGGCCTTTGCTTTTTGCTTTTGCTTTCGCTTTCGCTTTCCCGGTTGTACGTAACGTTTGTTGGTATGGTTGGTTCTGAGGAAGAGTGTGTGACAGTGCCGTGCCGTCCATGTTCGTGTGCCCTCCCATTGTGTGTATGCTATTGTCTGTGTACTTGAATGATGTATGTAGGTGTTAGTGGACGTGTTTTACCAGTGGGGGGAAATGGATCGTCGATAGTTGGCGTCACTCTGTCACGGTCGAGATGACGCACCCTCCGTACAGAAAGGTGTCGGGAAAGTGTGTGTGTGTGTGTGTGTGTGTGTGTGTGTGTGTGTGTGTGTGTGTGTGCGTGCGTGCGTCCGTGAATTGGCAGTGTTTGGAGGTGGGCGTGCCCTGCATGTGGCCCGGAAGGCTGTTCGTTTGGCGGTAGTGTTGTGTGGACAGGGGAGGGGCATGCGTAACGCTGCTGGCATGGCATTTCGGGAGATGGGAGGGGGCAAACGAGGAAACGAGGAGCGGCGGCCAAAGACGGGACGGGGAGGGGCGCGGTGTGGGTGGCTTGCGCCTGTGCTCGGCGTTGTGGTTTGTGCAAAAGAGGAGGAGAAAAACAATGAGTTGCCAGGGAGGGGAGCGGTGTTGTGTTGTGGTTGTCGTGGTGTAGCCGCAGACGCGGCTGTCAGTGAACGTGGCGAGACGGACGGATGCGCGGAGGGGCGGGGGCGGCGCATTTCGCCGGTGCCGTGCCGTGCCGTGCCATGCCATGCCTGAAAGCCGCGTGGTCGCTGTGTTGTTGGTGGCGTGGGGGCGAGGAGAGTACCGTACGGGTGTGCTTGTGCGCCGGAAATGGCACACTGCGCCTGCCCGTCTTGGAGGCTGATGGCTGTGGTGTGGAAATGGGGCGCGGTGATGTTGAAGCAGTTGAAGAACAGAAAAGAAACCAAGAAGAAAACGGAAGGCGTGATGCGGCGGTGGTGGTGAGAGCGGGAAAAACAAAACAAAACAAAAAAAAAGAAAGAAAAAAAAACAACAAGAAAAAAGAAGGAAAAACAACAAGAAACAAAAAAAGAAAACAAAAAGTCTATCAATATTAAAATGTAAATGGAAATGGAAATGGAAATGGACCCAGGTATAACCTCCCTGCACAAATAGCAGAGAGTCCGATGATAATAAAAATGTGCCAGAATGTTAACGTCCCTACAAAACAAACCCAACGATAATATTAATGAAAGAATGAACCGTATGTAACATTGCAACAGACATAATGGAACCTGATAAATTGTATAAGGGCAGCAGCGTTGACCTTTGGCCCTGTATTCAGAATAAAAAGAGCCAAAGATCGTTACCCCAATGAAAAAGACACTGAAACACGTATGTAACATAGCAGCGATGGCGAGACATTGTAGCATCTGTGACCAGAGAGTTTGCGCTGGACCGCGCGAGTGTTGCGAGCGGTTCTCAGTCAGTCAGTCAGTCAGTCAGTCAGTCAGTCAGTCGTTGCGAGTCTGTAGCTCTGTCTAGTTGAGGGCTGTACTCTGTCAGTAGTCGTCGCGTGCAGTACGCTAATAGTCGTCATGCAGAGCGGTCGGTCAGTAGTAGCAGCCGAGTGCGGTTGTGTGATGTAGGCGGTCGGCAACACTGGTCAAGATGGTGAAGGAGGTATACTGTTAATTAATATAATCATTAGATAATGAAAAATTATATTTATTGTAATTAATTCTCCAACAAGTTCCCCAAAAATAATTTTTATTTCAAAAGCATTTTTCAAAAATGTAATGTTTTATTGAACTAAAGAGTTCGTTGCACTTCCCATTTCATTCCACTTCTTTGAAGAAAAATTTCACTAAAATCACAAAAAAAGAGAATATTATTATTTGCAATGCAGTTCCTCCAAGCGCTGCGCAACAACAAGAGCAGAAATGTGACATCCATTTATTCTGAGGTAAGACTTTAATTCTGATTGTTTTGCACAGGGCCAAAGACCGATATTTCGGCTCAATTGAAGTTTCTTGTCACTGAACGGACTTTAAATGTTGTGAAGAATTTATATTTGAGTCGGATTGCGAATTTCACATTTTTGTTGCCATTTTCAATACCTCTCATTGTGGGCGAGGTTACAATTAGCGCAATGTCCATTAGCATCCGTAAATAACATTGTCCATTATTTTAAATTTTGCGGGGAGGTTACAACACACAAAAAAAAAAAAAAAAACAAAAAAGTTGCATTTATATCCGCTCCTCAATTGTAGATACCCCTTACACAGCTGTGTGCAATGAATGAGTGCTGGCTGGTAATTAATTGCACTCCTTGGAGGGAAATGCCATAGGAAGTAGTCTTTAAAAAGTGAATGTTTTTCGTTAAAAGACAAAAGTTGCTTTAGAAAAAAGTAATAGTGGGGCTTTTGTTGTTGAACAAAATAAGTACAATGAACATACGTTATCAGATTTGCGCAATGCAGCTTCACACTACCTTTTGATTATAACACAATATACTATACATCGTCCCGAACCGTGACCAGAGTCGCGAGACGAGCAGAGCACGCCGCCGACGCCCGCTCAGTACAACCGTCCACCCGCTACTACTGTCGACCGACTACTACCTCTCCCGACTCGCGCTACAATATATATAACAACTGTTCCTGGCGACCCGGTGCGTGCCACTACTGTCGTCTGGCGCGGTCCAAGCGCCGACTAGCAACGATAAATAACTCTCTGGTCAGACAGAGATGCTGTCATGCCTCGCCATCGCTCTGGTAACGAATACATACGTGTTGCAGCGTGCGTACCACCGGAACACGCAGTGGCGGAGCCAAAGACTGTGTTGTCGAGGTCGAGTGCGAGCGGGAAGAGAGGCAGCGTCGGCACGGAGATGCAAGCGAGCGAGACGCACGGGGGCTGCGGCGTGGCGCGTTTGCGGTCGGCGCCTTTGGTGGCAACGGCCGGGACAAGCAGCGGTGTATGGTGTGGTGCGGGGCGGACAGGGGCGGCGGTGGACGGGGAGGAGGCGGCGCGACGACGGCATGGGGGCGAAAACGGGACGGGGGACGGCGGATGTTGAGAGGCGTCACGCGCGGACAGGACACAGGACACAGACACAGAGACACACAGATTGGAAAGGGAGGGTGCGCGGTAGTAGTTGGGAATGTGCGTACCGTGCGGGATGGGAGTGGGCGAGGAACACGGTCGTGGCCCCTGTTTGTGGGTGCGTGTGATGACGTCGGTGTGTTGTGGGAAGGGAAGGTGCTGTGGCGGCGGCGCGTAATGGGCGTAGGCCGAAAAGAGAAAGGAACGTGGGCAGTGTGTTGGCAAGCGTCGGTTCGACTGCGACGTTGATGGGCAGGGCAAGGTTAATGGTGGTAGGAGTAGGCGTGTGGGCGCAAAAAATCTGCCGCTGCAGGCGGTGCCGTAACCGCCATGGGGCGGGAAGGAGAGAGGGCCAAAGAAAGAAAGAAAGAAGAAAACAAAATAAAAAAAAAAAAGGAGGGGGGGGGGGGGGCGAAAGGAAGGCAGGAAGGACAAGAGGCGAGGCGACGGCTTGCTTTGTGTATCGGTCGGTCTCTGGCTATGCTTCGTTTTCTGCAGCAGGGTCGGTGCGCGGCGTGGCTCGCGGCAGTGGGAACGCCTGGCGGCTGGACGGCCAGCAATGCGGTTGGATGGGCGGCCACAGCACCGCACCTGTGCCCGAGGAGGAGACGCTGGCGGCGGGCCCTGAGGTGAGGCCGGCTCGGCTCGGCTGGGGCTGTGGATGTGTAGGTGTGCGCCGCTGCTGCAACAACGAGTAAAACGCGAGAAGAAGGGATGGCGGTAGAGAGAAAAAAAAAAAAAAGGTCGTGTTGTGTTGATGCGCAGGCAGACGCGTACAGAGAGACGAGCCCGGTCTGCAGCAGGGTGTGGCCGTGCCGAGTGCAGAGCAGCGGCGGCTCGGTTCGGTTCGGTTCGGCCCGGCGGGCCGCGCTGTTGTCGCGGACGTGAGCGCCCCCTGGCGGGTGGCCGGAGGCGGCGCGGCGTGTTGGACGTGTGGCTGGTGGCAGTGCACAATTTGCGAGTGGCTGGCGGTGTGGCGTGGCGGTTGGCGCGTCGGGCGGCGGAGAGGGAGAGAGAGGAGAGGTATGTGTTGCGGGCGCCCTTTGCTGCGCTGCGTCGTTGCGTGTGCCGTACAGGGCGGGCGCTTGTCGACTGTGTGGGCGGTGTGGCGAATTGGCGTGAAACGGCTGCCGAGAGGTGTGTGGTAGCGAGCCGGTCGGTGTCAGTGCGAAGGGGAATGTGCGTGCGTTTGGCGGTTTCGGTGTGCTTTTTGCGGCGTGAGAGTGGGAATTAGTGGGGCCGGCTGTTGTGTTTGTTCCTTGTGTCTTGTGTCGTGTAGGTAGCTTGATGGCAACGTGGAAGGACGCCGGTTTCGTTTCGAGCCTTGCGTGTGGTTGTCGACGTTGACTGGTTGGCGTGTGCCGATGCACGTGCATGTGTGGGTCGCGAGTGCGTTTTTGGCTGGCTGTGTGTGTGTGTGTGTTTTGGGGGGGAAGGGGGAGGCGGTGGTGAAAGTGCAGTCGTTGCCACGGGCGTCGTCGGGTCGGGTGGGGCTGGGGCTGTGCGTCGTGGCGGAAAGGTGGTAGGTTGCGGGAAGCGAGCCCGTCGTTGACGGTGTCGCGTGAGTTGTGAATCGAGTGGGGCGCGGGGCGCGGGGCGCGGGACAGGAGCAGCGTGCCGCTGCGTCGTGGTCGTCAGCAGAGGCTGTGCGTGTGCTTGTCCTTTTTGTGGGCGGTTCGTGCGAGGCGTTTTTGTTTTGTGTTGCCCTAGTTGTTAGTTTATTTTGTTTGTGTTTGTTATTTTGAGACGACGACTGGTTGGTGGCGTGCGCGCGAAGTGGCGGTGTGCGCTTCTCCGTGTCGTTTGTGTTGTTTTTTTTTTGTTTTTGTTTTTGTGTGTTTTTTTTTGCACTGGGCCCCGGGGGGTGGGTGGGTGCGTGCGTGTGTGTCGATTGCCGGCTGGCGAAAGGTGCGCCATCGGCGGGGTGGGTCGCCGGCACGAGTAGAGGCGGCGGCGTTGTTGCTGTTGTTGTGTGGTGTTTGTTTTGTTCGGCTGTGTCGGCGAGCTGTGTTGCGGTGCGTGTGAATGGTGGTGCAAAAGTGCTGGCGTTGGGGCTGCGACTGCGACGGCGGCGAGCCGCGGGCGCGCATGATAGTGATGTTGTGAACAGCGGCTGTGTACGGTAGTGGTGTTGTTGTAGCACGACGTGCATCCGGGCCGGCGCGGAAAGCGCAGTTGCGGGCGGTTGCCCTTCGGTGCCAGCCATGTCGCGTGAGCGGCGGGTTGCTGTGGTGTCGACACGTGGTGCTCTGGGTTGTTGTGTGGTGCCCTTTGGCCGGTGGGGGTGGTTCGCGTGCGTCTCGTTCGCGCTCGGTATCTGGTCGTGGTCGTGCTGCTCCCCCGTCTGTCGGCGGTTTTCGACGTCGTCTGTACGTTTTTGTCCGTTTGCGGCGGTGCCTGCCGACGTCGTCCCGTCGCGACCTTTCAACCGAAAGTGTGGCGCCCGAAGGTGAACGAACGTAACCCTGACCTCGGCGCTTTACGCTGAGCCGAGCGAACCGAACCGAACCTAACCTGTGGTGTGGTGAGGTGAGCTCAGCCTGTGAGCCCCAAACGTCTACGTAAGGTAAGCTGTCCGGCGGCTCACGCCTCACGTTTTGAACGCTTTTTTAACCTACGTTTGACGCTTCTTAACCTAGCACTGACCCCTTAACCTAACGTGTAACGTAACCTAACGTAACCTAACCTAACCTAACCTCTGACGCCTGACGTGTTTGAATGCTTAACCTAAGTTTGACGCTTAACCTAACCCAAGTCCCCTTAACCTAACCCACGTCCACCTAACCTAACCGAACCTAACCTAGACGTGTAAACGTAATGTGTAACGCGCAACGTGTAAGGTCGGCTGTCGTGTGTGCTGACGGCAGATTGGGTTGGTCTGTAGATTCGGATTGCGGTTTGCCTCGGTCGAGGGGTTGGGTCGGAAGCGGCGAGGGGCGGCGGCGCCTGTTGCGCAGGCGGCGTCCGTTTGCGGCGGGCAATTGTTGAGAAACGGCTGTGAATGTTGGCGGGCGAGAGGAGGAGGACGGCGCGCGATGTGGCCCGACGGCTGCGGGCCGATCGGGAAACGGCGGGAGGGCGACGGAAGGCGATGGGGCGGCGGAGGCGCGTTTGCACGGCCGTCATCGCCGCACGCCTCGGCTTGTGTGGCTGTGGCGCCGGCCGCGCTGGCCGGGCTGCCGCGGCGACGGTGTGGGAGTTTTGCCGAAGGTTTGGCCATTGTGGCGGGTCGTCGGCTGGGGCTGTGGGGGCGGCATTTGGGCGGGGGCGGCGATTCTCGGCGGGCCGACCCAGGCTGTAGCGCGCGGTAGCTGCAGTTTGGCCGTGGTTTGCGGCGCTGCCGTGGCGACTGGTTGGCGACTGTGGTGTGGCTGTGTGTAGCCCCATCCTCGGTGGTTTGAAAGGCGCGGGCGGTTGTGGCGCAGCTTTGGGGCTGCTCCGCACAGGCTGTCGGACGTTGGGCGGTAGCAAGCGCGGGAGGCGCGGCGCGGCGGCGCGCAGAGTGGCGGCCGCTCTCTCGGCCGTCCGCGCCCGCCCGCGACACTGGCTGGGCCCTTGTGATTCTCTGCTCTGCTCTGCCGTGCTGTGCTGTGCTTGCGTGCCTGCCGTCCCGCTCGCTCTCGCTCTCGCTCTCGCTGTGTGTTACGCGCGTCGTCGAAATGGCAGATCAGGCGGCTACGAACGAGACTGCTGCGGCACCCGCCGCCACCGGCACTACGAAGAAGGCCAAGTCTGCGTCGTCTGCGAAGAAGCCGCGCGCCAAGCCTGCGCACCCGCGCACCTCTGAGATGGTGACGGCCGCCATCAAGAGTCTGAAGGAGCGCGGCGGGTCGTCGCTGCAGGCGATCAAGAAGTACATAGCCGCGCACTACAAGCTGGACGCGGAGAAGCTGGCGCCGTTTATCAAGAAGTACCTCAAGTCGGCCGTCGTGGCGGGCGAGCTGGTGCAGACGAAGGGGAAGGGCGCGTCCGGCTCGTTCAAGCTTGCCGGCGCCGGCGGCGGGGGGGCGGCCGAGGGCGGCAAGGCTCGTGCTGGCGGTGCCAAGAAGAAGCGCGCCGCTCCGGCCAGCAAGGAGAAGAAGGGCGCCCGTGCGGCCGGCGCAAAGAAGGCTGGTGGCGTGAAGGCGGCGACCGGTCGGAAGGCGGGCGCCGCCAAGAAGGCGTCTGCGGCGTCGGCCGCTCCCGCGGGTGCGAAGAAGGCGGCTGCGGCCAAGCCGGCCAAGGCCAAGTCGCCGTCGAAGGCGAAGAAGGCCGCCAAGGTTCCGACGAAGAAGCCGAAGGCGCCGCGCCCGAAGAAGGCGACGACGCCGTCTAAGGCGAAGGCTTCGCCCAAGAAGAAGAAGTAGAGTAGAGTAGAGGAGAAAGAGATGGGAAAGGAAGGGTTTGGCGCTTGACCCCGTCGTCCCCACCCCCCGTCGTCGTCTAGTGGCGCGCAAGAGACGCGCGGCCCAAAACGGCCCTTCTCAGGGCCATCAAAGCACGTCGGGGAAGGTTTTGATTGTCGTGTTGCGTTTGGTGTGGGTGTCTGTCTGTATGCCCGTGGGGATGCTGTTTGCGTGCCGTGGTGGTTTGATTGCGGGGGTCGGTGGCGGGTGTGGGCGGCGGTAGCGGTAAGCGGTGTTGTTGTTGTCGTGGTTGATTGTCGCCGTGTTTGTGGCGGCGGCCGACGGTTGGTTTTCTGTCACGTTGTTTTGTTTGAATACGTTGGTTGGCTTGCCTGCGTTCGTTCTTCTCGGATGTGTGTCTTGTCTAGTCGTGTCTGGTCTTTGTTTTGTTTCTTTGTGTGTGTTATGTTTTGCAACGGGGGGCACGTTGAGATGTGGAAGGAGTCGGCGGGGATTTCGGTGGCGTGTAGAGCGAGCGAGCGCGCCTGCCTGGCCGTTGGCCGTCGGAGTGGAGTGCGGGTTTTTTTTGTTTTCGAAACGAAAGCGGCGGCCGGCCAGCCACCCGTGCGGTGTGACGTCGGCCGTTGGGTATTGTGCGCTTTGAGCGCCGGGGAGGGATGATGTGTGATTGTTGCGCGCTGCTAGCAGGCAGGCAGAGTGAGCGGGTGTGTGTGGCGGACGGACGGGAAGTGGTGGTTTTTGTTTTTGGGTTGCGGGGCGAGAGGCAGGCGACCGACAAAGTTTGCTCGCGACGGAGAGATGTTAGTGGCCCTGAAAAGGGCCGTTTTTGTTTGTGCGGTGCGGTGCCGCGGCGCGGTTTAGGCGCGCTCGCCGCGGATGCGGCGCGCGAGCTGGATGTCCTTGGGCATGATGGTGACGCGCTTGGCGTGGATTGCGCACAGGTTGGTGTCTTCGAAGAGGCCGACGAGGTAGGCCTCGCTGGCCTCCTGCAGGGCCATGACTGCGGAGCTCTGGAAGCGCAGGTCGGTCTTGAAGTCCTGGGCGATCTCGCGCACTAGGCGCTGGAATGGCAGCTTGCGGATGAGCAGCTCTGTGCTCTTCTGGTAGCGCCTGATTTCTCGCAGGGCGACGGTGCCCGGCCTGTAGCGGTGGGGCTTCTTGACGCCTCCGGTGGCGGGCGCGCTCTTCCTCGCCGCCTTGGTGGCGAGCTGTTTGCGCGGCGCCTTTCCGCCGGTGGACTTGCGGGCCGTTTGCTTTGTGCGGGCCATGGCGGTAGCGTTGGCGGTAGCGGAGCGGCGTGCGTGGAGGTTAGGTGCGGCGCGGCGTCCGGTGCTGCCTTGACAACGGGCCCGCGCGCCTCCGTGCTGCGCTTATATGCCCTCGGTTGCGCGTGGTGGGGGGAGGGCGGGCCAGAGTCTATATAGGGGGGCGGCGGGCGCGCTGGGCGCAGACCGTAGCCGACTCGCCAGCCGCTGCAGCTGCTGTTTGTGCACGTTTTGCTTTGCCCGAGGAAGGAAGGATGACAGGCCGCGGCAAGGGAGGAAAGGGGCTCGGCAAGGGTGGCGCCAAGCGGCACCGCAAGGTGTTGCGCGACAACATCCAGGGCATCACGAAGCCCGCCATCCGCCGCCTGGCTCGCAGGGGCGGCGTGAAGCGCATCTCTGGTCTGATCTACGAGGAGACCCGCGGGGTGCTGAAGGTGTTCCTGGAGAACGTGATCCGCGACGCGGTGACGTACACTGAGCACGCCAAGCGCAAGACTGTGACGGCCATGGACGTGGTGTACGCCCTGAAGAGGCAGGGGCGCACCCTGTACGGTTTCGGCGGTTAGGCTGCGTCGCAGCGGGCGCTGGCCTTCCCGCGGCCGTGCTTGTGGGTGGGAGAGACTAGAAAACGGCCCTTTTCAGGGCCACCACACTGTTCGGAAGTTGAAAAGTGCGAAAGAGTCTGTGTTGTTGTTGTTGTTGTTGCTGCGTGTGTGTGCGCTGTGTTGTTCGTTTGTTTGTTTGTTTGTTTGTTTGTTTGTTTCTTTCTTTCTTTCCGTTTGAGCGACGTGATGTGGCTGGGAGGGGAGAAGGAAAGGAAACGTGTCATGTGGCTGGCTGTGTGTGGAGCTGCTTCGTTTGTGTTTGTTATTGTGTGTCTTTGTATCGATCGCGACGGAGATGGCGGGCTGTGTGTTGTTGTGCGAGAGAGGCGGTAATTATTTGCTTGCGTGGTTTGGCTCTGTGTGTTTGCGGCGGCGTTGGGGTTTCCGAGGCAAGGCGTGTGGGCATAGGCGGCCGGATCAGCTGTTTCGTTCGTGTCGACGGCCGTTGCGCGCGGGAGTGGAGGGCGGTGTGTCGACACGCCTCCCTTTAACAATGGTCATTATTGCTGCCGTTGTCGTTTGGAAGGCGACTCTGCGACCGTGCAAAATGTGTGTGTGTGTGTGTGTGTGTGTGTGTGTGTGTGTGTGTGTGCGGGCTGTGTGGACGACAAGATGGCGGACGTGCGCCGGCGGCGGCTGTGCTGTGAAAGTGCAAAGTTGAAACAAAACAAGGTGCGGCGAGGACGACTGAAATTTTGCTTTGGACGTAGGTTTGTGTGGTGGCCCTGAAAAGGGCCGATTGTTGTGGGCCGGGCCGAGCCGAGCCGGCAAAGCGCGTTGCGTGCAGGGGAGCACGCGGCGCTGCGATTGCCTGGCCTCCTTTAGGCCTTCTTCTCGGTCTTCTTTGGCAGCAGGACGGCCTGGATGTTGGGTAGGACACCACCCTGTGCGATGGTGACGCCCGACAGGAGCTTGTTGAGCTCCTCGTCGTTGCGGATGGCAAGCTGCAGGTGGCGCGGGATGATGCGCGTCTTCTTGTTGTCGCGGGCCGCGTTTCCGGCCAGCTCGAGCACCTCAGCCGCGAGGTACTCCATGACGGCGGCGAGGTAGACGGGCGCCCCGGCGCCGACGCGCTCTGCGTAGTTTCCCTTGCGCAGGAGGCGGTGGATTCTGCCGACCGGGAACTGGAGCCCAGCCCTGCTTGAGCGGGACTTTGACTTGCCCTTGACTTTGCCTCCCTTTCCGCGTCCGGACATGGCGATGGGCTAGCGACGGTGCACACGAGAAGGAAACGAAAACGACCGGTGCGAGCGGCAGCGAGTCGAGCAGCGGAGTGCGTGCCGGCGCAGCCGGGGTGGGGGTGCTTTATGGGCTCGGGTGCGGCGGCCGGTTGCGCGCGCGCCCCATTGGTCGGCGGCCGCAACAGGGCGAGCTGGTAAAGGTGCGGCGGCGGCTGGCGGCGGGTGCCACTGTGTGGGGAGACGCTGACTAGAGCGGAGCGCTTGCTACTGGTGTTGCTGCTGCCGCCGTACGTTGGTTCGAGATGCCGCCCAAGACTAGCGGGAAGGCCGCCAAGAAGGCTGGCAAGGCGCAGAAGAACATTTCGAAGGGCGACAAGAAGAAGAAGCGCAAGAGGAAGGAGAGCTATGCCATCTACATCTACAAGGTGCTGAAGCAGGTGCACCCTGACACGGGCATCTCGTCGAAGGCGATGAGCATCATGAACAGCTTCGTGAACGACATTTTCGAGCGCATTGCGGCCGAGGCTTCTCGCCTGGCGCACTACAACAAGCGCTCGACCATCACGTCCCGCGAGATCCAGACCGCTGTGCGGCTGTTGCTGCCTGGCGAGCTGGCCAAGCACGCCGTGAGCGAGGGCACGAAGGCGGTGACCAAGTACACGAGCTCCAAGTAAGGAGGTGGCTCTGGAACGGAAGGAAGGATGGAGAGAGAATGCTCCTCCGTTGCGAGAGCGGCAAAACGGCCCTTTTCAGGGCCACCAACTTGCCTTTTGCGGGAAGGGCGGAATTGTTGTTGTTGTTTGTGTGGACGGCTGTGATGTATGTGTGCATTTTGATTGTGGGTGGGGGGGCGCGTCAAAGCGTGTTGCGCGGGGTACGGCCACGAGGTTGGTCGCCGTGGCGTGGAATGGTGGCACGCCTCGTTGGCGTGGTTTTTGACCCATTTGGTGTTGTTGGTGTGTGTGTTACCTGTCTGCGAGGGGGGACAGTGCGATCGCCGACTTTTGTGTCACCGTAACGACGGCCGTTTGCGGGTTTGTTTTTTGCACATCATACATGGCGAGGGTGAAATGTGAAATGTTGTTTTTTTTTGTGGTTTTTGTTTGCCGCCCACTATTCCCTTTGCTGTACGCCGAGTTTGACAATGGTGCGACGTAACTGCAGCGTGGAGGTGTGTGAGTGACGTTGAAATGAACGTGCCATGAAGACGCATTGTTGTTGCATTGTACTGTACGTGTACGGCGACACGCACGATGATGTACCATTCGACTCTGATTTTTGATAGCCGTGTCTGACTGATTGCGTACGACGCACGCACACCGATGTCGTCATTCAAGATGCACGCGTGTCCAGTGCAGTACAGTAAGCGCGACGCTAGACGACGGCGGCGGCGGCGGCGGCCGTTTTTGGCGAATGTCTGTACACGTGTTTGTCTGTGTCCATCCGGTATGTATTTGTTTGTTTGAAAGTGTTTTGTGTGTCGGTGACGTGGTCCGATCCGTCGCCCCCCTGAGTAACTGTCGATCGGCGCGATAGACCGGCGTCACGCAACTGAACCGAAGTCGTGGGCACACCCGTCATACTGTTGTACACCGTCGCGCTGAGAACGGTAACGACAGGTTGACTTTGATCGGTCGAATGTCTGGGCAGAACGTGAGGAAGGAGGCAAGAGTGCAGGAGGAAAGGACAGAGGGGGGGGGGGCAAAAGAGAGAGGAAGGGAAAAAGGGGAGAAACGCATTCGTAGAGCAACGGAACGTTCCCGTGTCGGAGGCGTATTGGAGCCGCACTGAAATGCGTTTAACGGCGGCGCGGCTGCAAGTGTCTGCCGTGGTGAACGTTACCTTTGACGGCTGCATTGGCCTTTGCTTTTTGCTTTTGCTTTCGCTTTCGCTTTCCCGGTTGTACGTAACGTTTGTTGGTATGGTTGGTTCTGAGGAAGAGTGTGTGACAGTGCCGTGCCGTCCATGTTCGTGTGCCCTCCCATTGTGTGTATGCTATTGTCTGTGTACTTGAATGATGTATGTAGGTGTTAGTGGACGTGTTTTACCAGTGGGGGGAAATGGATCGTCGATAGTTGGCGTCACTCTGTCACGGTCGAGATGACGCACCCTCCGTACAGAAAGGTGTCGGGAAAGTGTGTGTGTGTGTGTGTGTGTGTGTGTGTGTGTGTGTGTGTGTGTGTGTGTGCGTGCGTGCGTCCGTGAATTGGCAGTGTTTGGAGGTGGGCGTGCCCTGCATGTGGCCCGGAAGGCTGTTCGTTTGGCGGTAGTGTTGTGTGGACAGGGGAGGGGCATGCGTAACGCTGCTGGCATGGCATTTCGGGAGATGGGAGGGGGCAAACGAGGAAACGAGGAGCGGCGGCCAAAGACGGGACGGGGAGGGGCGCGGTGTGGGTGGCTTGCGCCTGTGCTCGGCGTTGTGGTTTGTGCAAAAGAGGAGGAGAAAAACAATGAGTTGCCAGGGAGGGGAGCGGTGTTGTGTTGTGGTTGTCGTGGTGTAGCCGCAGACGCGGCTGTCAGTGAACGTGGCGAGACGGACGGATGCGCGGAGGGGCGGGGGCGGCGCATTTCGCCGGTGCCGTGCCGTGCCGTGCCATGCCATGCCTGAAAGCCGCGTGGTCGCTGTGTTGTTGGTGGCGTGGGGGCGAGGAGAGTACCGTACGGGTGTGCTTGTGCGCCGGAAATGGCACACTGCGCCTGCCCGTCTTGGAGGCTGATGGCTGTGGTGTGGAAATGGGGCGCGGTGATGTTGAAGCAGTTGAAGAACAGAAAAGAAACCAAGAAGAAAACGGAAGGCGTGATGCGGCGGTGGTGGTGAGAGCGGGAAAAACAAAACAAAACAAAAAAAAAGAAAGAAAAAAAAACAACAAGAAAAAAGAAGGAAAAACAACAAGAAACAAAAAAAGAAAACAAAAAGTCTATCAATATTAAAATGTAAATGGAAATGGAAATGGAAATGGACCCAGGTATAACCTCCCTGCACAAATAGCAGAGAGTCCGATGATAATAAAAATGTGCCAGAATGTTAACGTCCCTACAAAACAAACCCAACGATAATATTAATGAAAGAATGAACCGTATGTAACATTGCAACAGACATAATGGAACCTGATAAATTGTATAAGGGCAGCAGCGTTGACCTTTGGCCCTGTATTCAGAATAAAAAGAGCCAAAGATCGTTACCCCAATGAAAAAGACACTGAAACACGTATGTAACATAGCAGCGATGGCGAGACATTGTAGCATCTGTGACCAGAGAGTTTGCGCTGGACCGCGCGAGTGTTGCGAGCGGTTCTCAGTCAGTCAGTCAGTCAGTCAGTCAGTCAGTCAGTCGTTGCGAGTCTGTAGCTCTGTCTAGTTGAGGGCTGTACTCTGTCAGTAGTCGTCGCGTGCAGTACGCTAATAGTCGTCATGCAGAGCGGTCGGTCAGTAGTAGCAGCCGAGTGCGGTTGTGTGATGTAGGCGGTCGGCAACACTAACACTGGTCAAGATGGTGAAGGAGGTATACTGTTAATTAATATAATCATTAGATAATGAAAAATTATATTTATTGTAATTAATTCTCCAACAAGTTCCCCAAAAATAATTTTTATTTCAAAAGCATTTTTCAAAAATGTAATGTTTTATTGAACTAAAGAGTTCGTTGCACTTCCCATTTCATTCCACTTCTTTGAAGAAAAATTTCACTAAAATCACAAAAAAAGAGAATATTATTATTTGCAATGCAGTTCCTCCAAGCGCTGCGCAACAACAAGAGCAGAAATGTGACATCCATTTATTCTGAGGTAAGACTTTAATTCTGATTGTTTTGCACAGGGCCAAAGACCGATATTTCGGCTCAATTGAAGTTTCTTGTCACTGAACGGACTTTAAATGTTGTGAAGAATTTATATTTGAGTCGGATTGCGAATTTCACATTTTTGTTGCCATTTTCAATACCTCTCATTGTGGGCGAGGTTACAATTAGCGCAATGTCCATTAGCATCCGTAAATAACATTGTCCATTATTTTAAATTTTGCGGGGAGGTTACAACACACAAAAAAAAAAAAAAAACAAAAAAGTTGCATTTATATCCGCTCCTCAATTGTAGATACCCCTTACACAGCTGTGTGCAATGAATGAGTGCTGGCTGGTAATTAATTGCACTCCTTGGAGGGAAATGCCATAGGAAGTAGTCTTTAAAAAGTGAATGTTTTTCGTTAAAAGACAAAAGTTGCTTTAGAAAAAGTAATAGTGGGGCTTTTGTTGTTGAACAAAATAAGTACAATGAACATACGTTATCAGATTTGCGCAATGCAGCTTCACACTACCTTTTGATTATAACACAATATACTATACATCGTCCCGAACCGTGACCAGAGTCGCGAGACGAGCAGAGCACGCCGCCGACGCCCGCTCAGTACAACCGTCCACCCGCTACTACTGTCGACCGACTACTACCTCTCCCGACTCGCGCTACAATATATATAACAACTGTTCCTGGCGACCCGGTGCGTGCCACTACTGTCGTCTGGCGCGGTCCAAGCGCCGACTAGCAACGATAAATAACTCTCTGGTCAGACAGAGATGCTGTCATGCCTCGCCATCGCTCTGGTAACGAATACATACGTGTTGCAGCGTGCGTACCACCGGAACACGCAGTGGCGGAGCCAAAGACTGTGTTGTCGAGGTCGAGTGCGAGCGGGAAGAGAGGCAGCGTCGGCACGGAGATGCAAGCGAGCGAGACGCACGGGGGCTGCGGCGTGGCGCGTTTGCGGTCGGCGCCTTTGGTGGCAACGGCCGGGACAAGCAGCGGTGTATGGTGTGGTGCGGGGCGGACAGGGGCGGCGGTGGACGGGGAGGAGGCGGCGCGACGACGGCATGGGGGCGAAAACGGGACGGGGGACGGCGGATGTTGAGAGGCGTCACGCGCGGACAGGACACAGGACACAGACACAGAGACACACAGATTGGAAAGGGAGGGTGCGCGGTAGTAGTTGGGAATGTGCGTACCGTGCGGGATGGGAGTGGGCGAGGAACACGGTCGTGGCCCCTGTTTGTGGGTGCGTGTGATGACGTCGGTGTGTTGTGGGAAGGGAAGGTGCTGTGGCGGCGGCGCGTAATGGGCGTAGGCCGAAAAGAGAAAGGAACGTGGGCAGTGTGTTGGCAAGCGTCGGTTCGACTGCGACGTTGATGGGCAGGGCAAGGTTAATGGTGGTAGGAGTAGGCGTGTGGGCGCAAAAAATCTGCCGCTGCAGGCGGTGCCGTAACCGCCATGGGGCGGGAAGGAGAGAGGGCCAAAGAAAGAAAGAAAGAAGAAAACAAAATAAAAAAAAAAAGGAGGGGGGGGGGGGCGAAAGGAAGGCAGGAAGGACAAGAGGCGAGGCGACGGCTTGCTTTGTGTATCGGTCGGTCTCTGGCTATGCTTCGTTTTCTGCAGCAGGGTCGGTGCGCGGCGTGGCTCGCGGCAGTGGGAACGCCTGGCGGCTGGACGGCCAGCAATGCGGTTGGATGGGCGGCCACAGCACCGCACCTGTGCCCGAGGAGGAGACGCTGGCGGCGGGCCCTGAGGTGAGGCCGGCTCGGCTCGGCTGGGGCTGTGGATGTGTAGGTGTGCGCCGCTGCTGCAACAACGAGTAAAACGCGAGAAGAAGGGATGGCGGTAGAGAGAAAAAAAAAAAAAAGGTCGTGTTGTGTTGATGCGCAGGCAGACGCGTACAGAGAGACGAGCCCGGTCTGCAGCAGGGTGTGGCCGTGCCGAGTGCAGAGCAGCGGCGGCTCGGTTCGGTTCGGTTCGGCCCGGCGGGCCGCGCTGTTGTCGCGGACGTGAGCGCCCCCTGGCGGGTGGCCGGAGGCGGCGCGGCGTGTTGGACGTGTGGCTGGTGGCAGTGCACAATTTGCGAGTGGCTGGCGGTGTGGCGTGGCGGTTGGCGCGTCGGGCGGCGGAGAGGGAGAGAGAGGAGAGGTATGTGTTGCGGGCGCCCTTTGCTGCGCTGCGTCGTTGCGTGTGCCGTACAGGGCGGGCGCTTGTCGACTGTGTGGGCGGTGTGGCGAATTGGCGTGAAACGGCTGCCGAGAGGTGTGTGGTAGCGAGCCGGTCGGTGTCAGTGCGAAGGGGGAATGTGCGTGCGTTTGGCGGTTTCGGTGTGCTTTTTGCGGCGTGAGAGTGGGAATTAGTGGGGCCGGCTGTTGTGTTTGTTCCTTGTGTCTTGTGTCGTGTAGGTAGCTTGATGGCAACGTGGAAGGACGCCGGTTTCGTTTCGAGCCTTGCGTGTGGTTGTCGACGTTGACTGGTTGGCGTGTGCCGATGCACGTGCATGTGTGGGTCGCGAGTGCGTTTTTGGCTGGCTGTGTGTGTGTGTGTGTTTTGGGGGGGAAGGGGGAGGCGGTGGTGAAAGTGCAGTCGTTGCCACGGGCGTCGTCGGGTCGGGTGGGGCTGGGGCTGTGCGTCGTGGCGGAAAGGTGGTAGGTTGCGGGAAGCGAGCCCGTCGTTGACGGTGTCGCGTGAGTTGTGAATCGAGTGGGGCGCGGGGCGCGGGGCGCGGGACAGGAGCAGCGTGCCGCTGCGTCGTGGTCGTCAGCAGAGGCTGTGCGTGTGCTTGTCCTTTTTGTGGGCGGTTCGTGCGAGGCGTTTTTGTTTTGTGTTGCCCTAGTTGTTAGTTTATTTTGTTTGTGTTTGTTATTTTGAGACGACGACTGGTTGGTGGCGTGCGCGCGAAGTGGCGGTGTGCGCTTCCCGTGTCGTTTGTGTTGTTTTTTTTTTGTTTTTGTTTTTGTGTGTTTTTTTTGCACTGGGCCCCGGGGGGTGGGTGGGTGCGTGCGTGTGTGTCGATTGCCGGCTGGCGAAAGGTGCGCCATCGGCGGGGTGGGTCGCCGGCACGAGTAGAGGCGGCGGCGTTGTTGCTGTTGTTGTGTGGTGTTTGTTTTGTTCGGCTGTGTCGGCGAGCTGTGTTGCGGTGCGTGTGAATGGTGGTGCAAAAGTGCTGGCGTTGGGGCTGCGACTGCGACGGCGGCGAGCCGCGGGCGCGCATGATAGTGATGTTGTGAACAGCGGCTGTGTACGGTAGTGGTGTTGTTGTAGCACGACGTGCATCCGGGCCGGCGCGGAAAGCGCAGTTGCGGGCGGTTGCCCTTCGGTGCCAGCCATGTCGCGTGAGCGGCGGGTTGCTGTGGTGTCGACACGTGGTGCTCTGGGTTGTTGTGTGGTGCCCTTTGGCCGGTGGGGGTGGTTCGCGTGCGTCTCGTTCGCGCTCGGTATCTGGTCGTGGTCGTGCTGCTCCCCCGTCTGTCGGCGGTTTTCGACGTCGTCT
>NW_025727090.1:0-65703 GCF_021461385.2 Schistocerca piceifrons | reverse complement strand
GCGAGGTACTCCATGACGGCGGCGAGGTAGACGGGCGCCCCGGCGCCGACGCGCTCTGCGTAGTTTCCCTTGCGCAGGAGGCGGTGGATTCTGCCGACCGGGAACTGGAGCCCAGCCCTGCTTGAGCGGGACTTTGACTTGCCCTTGACTTTGCCTCCCTTTCCGCGTCCGGACATGGCGATGGGCTAGCGACGGTGCACACGAAACGGAAACGAAAAACGACCGGTGCGAGCGGCAGCGAGTCGAGCAGCGGAGTGCGTGCCGGCGCAGCCGGGGTGGGGGTGCTTTATGGGCTCGGGTGCGGCGGCCGGTTGCGCGCGCGCCCCATTGGTCGGCGGCCGCAACAGGGCGAGCTGGTAAAGGTGCGGCGGCGGCTGGCGGCGGGTGCCACTGTGTGGGGAGACGCTGACTAGAGCGGAGCGCTTGCTACTGGTGTTGCTGCTGCTGCGTACGTTCGTTCGTTCGAGATGCCGCCCAAGACTAGCGGGAAGGCCGCCAAGAAGGCTGGCAAGGCGCAGAAGAACATTTCGAAGGGCGACAAGAAGAAGAAGCGCAAGAGGAAGGAGAGCTATGCCATCTACATCTACAAGGTGCTGAAGCAGGTGCACCCTGACACGGGCATCTCGTCGAAGGCGATGAGCATCATGAACAGCTTCGTGAACGACATTTTCGAGCGCATTGCGGCCGAGGCTTCTCGCCTGGCGCACTACAACAAGCGCTCGACCATCACGTCCCGCGAGATCCAGACCGCTGTGCGGCTGTTGCTGCTGGCGAGCTGGCCAAGCACGCCGTGAGCGAGGGCACGAAGGCGGTGACCAAGTACACGAGCTCCAAGTAAGGAGGTGGCTCTGGAATGGAAGGAAGGAAGGAAGGAAGGAGAAGGCTCCTCCGTTGCGAGAGCGGCAAAACGGCCCTTTTCAGGGCCACCAACTTGCCTTTTGCGGGAAGGGCGGAATTGTTGTTGTTGTTGTTGTTGTTTGTGTGGACGGCTGTGATGTATGTGTGCATTTTGATTGTGGGTGGGGGGGGGCGCGTCAAAGCGTGTTGCGGGGGGACGGCCACGAGGTTGGTCGCCGTGGCGTGGAATGGTGGCACGCCTCGTTGGAGTGGTTTTGACCCATTGTGTTGTGGTGTGTGTGTGTGTGTGTGTGTGTGTGTGTGTGTGTGTGTGTTAACCTGTCTGCGAGGGGGGACAGTGCGATCGGCGACTTTTGTGTCACCGTAACGACGGCCGTTTGCGGGTTTGTTTTTTGCACATCATACATGGCGAGGGTGAAATGTGAAATGTTTTTGTGTTGGTTTTTTTTTTTGCCGCCCACTATTCCCTTTGCTGTACGCCGAGTTTGACAATGGTGCGACGTAACTGCAGCGTGGAGGTGTGTGAGTGACGTTGAAATTGAACGTGCCATTAAGACGCATTGTTGTTGTATTGTACTGTACGTGTACGGCGACACGCACGATGATGTACCATTCGACTCTGATTTTTGATAGCCGTGGTCTGACTGATTGCGTACGACGCACGCACACCGATGTCGTCATTCAAGATGCACGCGTGTCCAGTGCAGTACAGTAAGCGCGGACGCTAGACGGCGGCGGCGGCGGCGGCGGCGGCGGCGGTCGTCGTCGTTTGTTTGGCGAATGTCTGTACACGTGTTTGTCTGTGTCCATCCGGTATGTATTTGTTTGTTTGAAAGTGTTTTGTGTGTCGGTGACGTGGTCCGATCCGTCGCCCCCTGAGTAACTGTCGATCGGCGCGATAGACCGGCGTCACGCAACTGAACCGAAGTCTTGGGCACACCCGTCATACTGTTGTACACCGTCGCGCTGAGAACGGTAACGAAAGGTTGACTTTGATCGGTCGAATGTCTGGGCAGAACGTGAGGAATGAGGCAAGAGTGCAAGGAGGGGGGGCAAAAGAGAGAGGAAGGGAAAAAGGGGAGAAGCGCATTCGTAGAGCAACGGAACGTTCCCGTGTCGGAGGCGTATTGGAGCCGCACTGAAATGCGTTTAACGCGGCGCGGCTGCAAGTGTCTGCCGTGGTGAACGTTACCTTTGACGGCTGCATTGGGCTTTGCTTTTGCTTTCGCTTTCGCTTTCCGGATGTACGTAACGTTTGTTGATATGGTTCTGAGGAAGAGTGTATGACAGTGCCGTGCCGTCCATGTTCGTGTGCCCTCCCATTGTGTGTATGCTATTGTCTGTGTACTTGAATGATGTATGTAGGTGTTAGTGGACATGTTTTACCAGTGGGGGGAAATGGATCGCCGATAGTTGGCGTCACTCTGTCACGGTCGAGATGACGCACCCTCCGTACAGAAAGGTGTCGAGAAAGTGTGTGTGTGTGTGTGTGTGTGTGTGTGCGTCCGTGAATTGGCAGTGTTTGGAGGTGGGCGTGCCCTGCATGTGGCCCGGAAGGCTGTTCGTTTGGCGGTAGTGTTGTGTGGACAGGGGAGGGGCATGCGTAACGCTGCTGGCATGGCATTTCGGGAGATGGGAGGGGGCAAACGAGGAGCGGCGGCCAAAGACGGGACGGGGAGGGGCGCGGTGTGGGTGGCTTGCGCCTGTGCTCGGCGTTGTGGTTTGTGCAAAAGAGGAGGAGAAAAACAATGAGTTGCCAGGGAGGGGAGCGGTGTTGTGTTGTGGTTGTCGTGGTGTAGCCGCAGACGCGGCTGTCAGTGAACGTGGCGAGACGGACGGATGCGCGGAGGGGCGGGGGCGGCGCATTTCGCCGGTGCCGTGCCGTGCCATGCCTGAAAGCCGCGTGGTCGCTGTGTTGTTGTTGGCGTGGGGGCGAGGAGAGTACCGTACGGGTGTGCTTGTGCGCCGGAAATGGCACACTGCGCCTGCCCGTCTTGGAGGCTGATGGCTGTGGTGTGGAAATGGGGCGCGGTGATGTTGAAGCAGTTGAAGAACAGAAAAGAAACCAAGAAAACGGAAGGCGTGATGCGGCGGTGGTGGTTGAGAGCGGGAAAAACAAAACAAAACAAAAAAAGAACAACAAAAAAAAGAAGGAAAAACAACAAGAAACAAAAAAGAAAACAAAAAGTCTATCAATACTAAAATGTAAATGGAAATGGAAATGGACCCAGGTACATAACCTCCCTGCACAAATAGCAGAGAGTCCGATGATAATAAAAATGTGCCAGAATGTTAACGTCCCTACAAAACAAACCCAACGATAATATTAATGAAAGAATGAACCGTATGTAACATTGCAACAGACATAATGAAACCTGATAAATTGTATAAGGGCAGCAGCGTTGACCTTTGGCCCTGTATTCAGAATAAAAAGAGCCAAAGATCGTTACCCCAATGAAAAGAAGACACTGAAACACGTATGTAACGTAGCAGCGATGGCGAGACATTGTAGCATCTGTGACCAGAGAGTTTGCGCTGGACTGCGCGAGTGTTGCGAGCGGTTCTCAGTCAGTCAGTCAGTCAGTCAGTCAGTCGTTGCGAGTCTGTACTCTGTCAGTAGTCGTCATGCAGAGCGGTCGGTCAGTAGTAGCAGCCGAGTGCGGTTGTGTGATGTAGGCGGCCGGCAACACTGGTCAAGATGGTGAATAAGGTATACTGTTAATTAATATAATCATTAGATAATGAAAAGGTTTATTTATTGTAATTATTCTCCAACAAGTTCCCCAATAATAATTTTTATTTCAAAAGCATTTTTCAAACATTTAATTTTTTATTGAACTAAAGAGTTCGTTGCACTTCACATTTCATTCCACTTCTTTGAAGAAAAATTTCACTAAAATCACAAAAAAAAAGGAGAATATTATTATTTGCAATGCAGTTCCTCCAGGCGCTGCGCAACAACAAGAGCAGAAATGTGACATCCATTTATTCTGAGGTAAGACTGTAATTCTGATTGTTTTGCACAGGGCCAAAGACCGATATTTCGGTTTAATTGAAGTTTCTTGTCACTGAACGGACTTTAAATGTTGTGAAGAATTTATATTTGAGTCGGATTGCGAATTTCACATTTTTGTTGCCATTTTCAATACCTCTCATTGTGGGCGAGGTTACAATTAGCGCAATGTCCATTAGCATCCGTAAATAACATTGTCCATTATTTTAAATTTTGCGGGGAGGTTACAACACACAGACACCAAAAAAAAAAAAAAAAAAAAAAAAAAAAGAAACAAAAAAATTGCATTTGTATCCGCTCCTCAATTGTAGATACCCCTTACACAGCTGTGTGCAATGAATGAGTGCTGGCTGGTAATTAATTGCACTCCTTGGAGGGAAATGCCATAGGAAGTAGTCTTTAAAAAGTGAATGTTTTTCGTTAAAAGACAAAAGTTACTTTAGAAAAAAGTAATAGTGGGGCTTTTGTTGTTGAAGAACATACGTTATCAGATTTGCGCAATGCAGCTTCACACTACCTTTTGATTATAACACAATATACTATATACATCGTCCCGAACCGTGACCAGAGTCGCGAGACGAGCAGAGCACGCCGCCGACGCCCGCTCAGTACAACCGTCCACCCGCTACTACTGTCGACCGACTACTACCTCTCCCGACTCGCGCTACAATATATATAACAACTGTTCCTGGCGACCCGGTGCGTGCCACTACTGTCGTCTGGCGCGGTCCAAGCGCCGACCAGCAACGATAAATAACTCTCTGGTCAGACGGAGATGCTGTCATGCCTCGCCATCGCTCTGGTAATGAATACATACGTGTTGCAGCGTGCGTACCACCGGAACACGCAGTGGCGGAGCCAAAGACTGTGTTGTCGAGGTCGAGTGCGAGCGGGAAGAGAGGCAGCGTCGGCACGGAGATGCAAGCGAGCGCGAGACGCACGGGGGCTGCGGCGTGGCGCGTTTGCGGTCGGCGCCTTTGGTGGCAACGGCCGGGACAAGCAGCGGTGTATGGTGTGGTGCGGGGCGGACAGGGGCGGCGGTGGACGGGGCGGAGGCGGCGCGACGACGGCATGGGGGCGAAAACGGGACGGGGGACGGCGGATGTTGAGAGGCGTCACGCGCGGACAGGACACAGACACAGAGACACACAGATTGGAAAGGGAGGGTGCGCGGTTAGTAGTTGGGAATGTGCGTACCGTGCGGGATGGGAGTGGGCGAGGAACACGGTCGTGGCCCCTGTTTTGGGTGCGTGTGATGACGTCGGTGTGTTGTGGGAAGGGAAGGTGCTGTGGCGGCGGCGCGTAATGGGCGTAGGCCGAAGAGAGAAAGGGAACGTGGGCAGTGTGTTGGCAAGCGTCGGTTCGACTGCGACGTTGATGGGCAGGGCAGGGCAAGGTTAATGGTGGTAGGAGTAGGCGTGTGGGCGCAAAAAATCTGCCGCTGCAGGCGGTGCCGTAACCGCCATGGGGCGGGAAGGAGAGAGGGCCAAAGAAAGAAAGAAAGAAAGAAAGAAAGAAAGAAAGAAAAGAAAGAAAGAAAGAAGAAAACGAAGGAAAAAAACAAAACAAAAAAAAGGAGGGGCGGGGGCGGGGGCGGGCGAAAGTGGAGAGGCGGTGGTGTGAGAAGGGCGGGGGCGGAAGGAAGGCAGGAAGGACAAGAGGCGAGGCGACGGCTTGCTTTGTGTATCGGTCGGTCTCTGGCTATGCTTCGTTTTCTGCAGCAGGGTCGGTGCGCGGCGTGGCTCGCGGCAGTGGGAACGCCTGGTGGCTGGACGGCCAGCAATGCGGTTGGATGGGCGGCCACAGCACCGCACCTGTGCCCGAGGAGGAGACGCTGGCGGCGGGCCCTGAGGTGAGGCCGGCTCGGCTGGGGCTGTGGATGTGTAGGTGTGCGCCGCTGCTGCAACAACGAGTAAAACGCGAGAAGAAGGGATGGCGGTAGAGAGAGGTAAAAAAAAAAAAAAAGGTCGTGTTGTGTTGATGCGCAGGCAGACGCGTACAGAGAGACGAGCCCGGTCTGCAGCAGGGTGTGGCCGTGCCGAGTGCAGAGCAGCGGCGGCTCGGTTCGGTTCGGCCCGGCCCGGCGGGCCGCGCTGTTGTCGCGAACGTGAGCGCCCCCTGGCGGGTGGCCGGAGGCGGCGCGGCGTGTTGGACGTGTGGCTGGTGGCAGTGCACAATTTGCGAGTGGCTGGCGGTGTGGTGTGGCGGTTGGCGCGTCGGGCGGCGGAGAGGTATGTGTTGCGGGCGCCCTTTGCTGCGCTGCGTCGTTGCGTGTGCCGTACAGGGCGGGCGCTTGTCGACTGTGTGGGCGGTGTGGCGAATTGGCGTGAAACGGCTGCCGAGAGGTGTGTGGTAGCGAGAGCCGGTCGTTGTCAGTGCGAAGGGGAATGTGCGTGCGTTTGGCGGTTTCGGTGTGCTTTTTGCGGCGTGAGAGTGGGAATTAGTGGGGCCGGCTGTTGTGTTGGTTCCTTGTGTCTTGTGTCGCGTAGCTTGATGGCAACGTGGAAGGACGCCGGTTTCGTTTCGAGCCTTGCGTGTGGTTGTCGACGTTGACTGGTTGGCGTGTGCCGATGCACGTGCATGTGTGGGTCGCGAGTGCGTTTTTGGCTGGGTGTGTGTGTGTGTGTTTTGGGGGGGAAGGGGGAGGCGGTGGTGAAAGTGCAGTCGTTGCCACGGGCGTCGTCGGGTGGGGCTGGGGCTGTGCGTCGTGGCGGAAAGGTGGTAGGTTGCGGGAAGCGAGCCCGTCGTTGACGGTGTCGCGTGAGTTGTGAATCGAGTGGGGCGCGGGGCGCGGGACAGGAGCAGCGTGCCGCTGCGTCGTGGTCGTCAGCAGAGGCTGTGCGTGTGCTTGTCCTTTTTGTGGGCGGTTCGTGCGAGGCGTTTTTGTTTTGTGTTGCCCTAGTTGTTAGTTTATTTTGGTTGTTGTTTGTTATTTTGAGACGACGACTGGTTGGTGGCGTGCGCGCGAAGTGGCGGTGTGCGCTTCCCGTGTCGTTTTGTTTTTGTGTGTTTTTTTTTTTTTTTTGCACTGGGCCCCGGGGGGTGGGTGGGTGGGTGGGTGGGTGGGTGCGTGCGTGTGTGTCGATTGCCGGCTGGCGAAAGGTGCGCCATCGGCGGGGTGGGTCGCCGGCACAAGTAGAGGCGGCGGCGGCGGCGTTGTTGCTGTTGTTGTGTGGTGTTTGTTTTGTTCGGCTGTGTTGCGGTGCGTGTGAATGGTGGTGCAAAAGCGCTGGCGTCGGGGCTGCGACTGCGACGGCGGCGAGCCGCGGGCGCGCATGATAGTGATGTTGTGAACAGCGGCTGTGTACGGTAGTGGTGTTGTTGTAGCACGACGTGCATCCGGGCCGGCGCGGAAAGCGCAGTTGCGGGCGGTTGCCCTTCGGTGCCAGCCATGTCGCGTGAGCGGCGGGTTGCTCTGGTGTGGACACGTGGTGCTCTGGGTTGTTGTGTGGTGCCCTTTGGCCGGTGGGGGGTGGTTCGCGTGTGTCTCGTTCGCGCTCGGTATCTGGTCGTGGTCGTGCTGCTCCCCCGTCTGTCGGCGGTTTTCGACGTCGTCTGTACGTTTTTGTTCGTTTGCGGCGTGCCTGCCGACGTCGTCCCGTCGCGACCTTTCAACCGAAAGTGTGGCGCCCGAAGGTGAACGAACGCAACCCTGACCTCGGCGCTTTACGCTGAGCCGAGCGAACCGAACCTAACCCTGTGGTGTGGCGAGGTGAGCTCAGCCTGTGAGCCCCTAACGTCTACGTAAGGTAAGCTGTCCGGCTCACGCCTCACGGTTTGAACGCTTTTGTAACCTACGTTTGACGCTTCTTAGCCTAGCACTGACCCCTTAACCTAACGTGTAACCTAACCTAACCTAACCTAACCTAACCTAACCTCTGACGCCTGACGTGTTTGAATGCTTAACCTAAGTTTGACGCTTAACCTAACCCAAGTCCCCTTAACCTAACCCACGTCCACCTAACCTAACGTAACCCAACCTAGACGTGTAAACGTAATGTGTAACGCGTAACGTGTAAGGTCGGCTGTCGTGTGTGCTGACGGCAGATTGGGTTGGTCTGTAGATTCGGATTGCGGTTTGCCTCGGTCGAGGGGTTGGGTCGGAAGCGGCGAGGGGCGGCGGCGCCTGTTGCGCAGGCGGCGTCCGTTTGCGGCGGGCAATTGTTGAGAAACGGCTGTGAATGTTGGCGGGCGAGAGGAGGAGGACGGCGCGCGATGTGGCCCGACGGCTGCGGGCCGATCGGGAAACGGCGGGAGGGCGACGGAAGGCGATGGGGCGGCGGAGGCGCGTTTGCACGGCCGTCATCGCCGCACGCCTCGGCTTGTGTGGCTGTGGCGCCGGCCGCGCTGGCCGGGCTGCCGCGGCGACGGTGTGGGAGTTTTGCCGAAGGTTTGGCCATTGTGGCGGGTCGTCGGCTGGGGCTGTGGGGGCGGCATTTGGGCGGGGGCGGCGATTCTCGGCGGGCCGACCCAGGCTGTAGCGCGCGGTAGCTGCAGTTTGGCCGTGGTTTGCGGCGCTGCCGTGGCGACTGGTTGGCGACTGTGGTGTGGCTGTGTGTAGCCCCATCCTCGGTGGTTTGAAAGGCGCGGGCGGTTGTGGCGCAGGTTTGGGGCTGCTCCGCACAGGCTGTCGGACGTTGGGCGGTAGCAAGCGCGGGAGGCGCGGCGCGGCGGCGCGCAGAGTGGCGGCCGCTCTCTCGGCCGTCCGCGCCCGCCCGCGACACTGGCTGGGCCTTGTGATTCTCTGCTCTGCTGCTGTGCTGTGCTGTGCTGTGCTTGCGTGCCTGCCGTCCGTCCCGCTCGCTCTCGCTCTCGCTGTGTGTTACGCGCGTCGTCGAAATGGCAGATCAGGCGGCTACGAACGAGACTGCTGCGGCACCCGCCGCCACCGGCACTACGAAGAAGGCCAAGTCTGCGTCGTCTGCGAAGAAGCCGCGCGCCAAGCCTGCGCACCCGCGCACCTCTGAGATGGTGACGGCCGCCATCAAGAGTCTGAAGGAGCGCGGCGGGTCGTCGCTGCAGGCGATCAAGAAGTACATAGCCGCGCACTACAAGCTGGACGCGGAGAAGCTGGCGCCGTTTATCAAGAAGTACCTCAAGTCGGCCGTCGTGGCGGGCGAGCTGGTGCAGACGAAGGGGAAGGGCGCGTCCGGCTCGTTCAAGCTTGCCGGCGCCGGCGGCGGGGGGGCGGCCGAGGGCGGCAAGGCCCGTGCTGGCGGTGCCAAGAAGAAGCGCGCCGCTCCGGCCAGCAAGGAGAAGAAGGGCGCCCGTGCGGCCGGCGCAAAGAAGGCTGGTGGCGTGAAGGCGGCGACCGGTCGGAAGGCGGGCGCCGCCAAGAAGGCGTCTGCGGCGTCGGCCGCTCCCGCGGGTGCGAAGAAGGCGGCTGCGGCCAAGCCGGCCAAGGCCAAGTCGCCGTCGAAGGCGAAGAAGGCCGCCAAGGTTCCGACGAAGAAGCCGAAGGCGCCGCGCCCGAAGAAGGCGACGACGCCGTCTAAGGCGAAGGCTTCGCCCAAGAAGAAGAAGTAGAGTAGAGTAGAGTAGAGGAGAAAGAGATGGGAGAAAGGAAGGGTTTGGCGCTTGACTCCGTCGTCCCCACCCCCCGTCGTCGTCTAGTGGCGCGCAAGAGACGCGCGGCCCAAAACGGCCCTTCTCAGGGCCATCAAAGCACGTCGGGGAAGGTTTTGATTGTCGTGTTGCGTTTGGTGTGGGTGTCTTTGTGTATGCCCGTGGGGGATGCTGTTTGCGTGCCGTGGTGGATGGATTGCGGGGGTCGGTGGCGGGTGTGGGCGGCGGTAGCGGTAAGCGGTGTTGTTGTTGTTGTCGTCGTGGTTGATTGTCGCCGTGTTTGTGGCGGCGGCCGACGGTTGGTTTTCTGTCACGTTGTTTTGTTTGAATACGTTGGTTGGCTTGCCTGCGTTCGTTCTTCTCGGATGTCTGTCTTGTCGAGTCGTGTCTGGTCTTTGTTTTGTTCCTTTGTGTGTGTGTGTGTGTGTGTTATGTTTTGCAACGGGGGGCACGTTGAGATGTGGAAGGAGTCGGCGGGGATTTCGGTGGCGTTGGAGAGCGAGCGAGCGAGCGAGCGCGCCTGCCTGGCCGTTGGCCGTCGGAGTGGAGTGCGGGTTGTTTTTGTTTTCGAAACGAAAGCGGCGGCCGGCCAGCCACCCGTGCGGTGTGACGTCGGCCGTTGGGTATTGTGCGCTTTGAGCGCCGGGGAGGGATGATGTGTGATTGTTGCGCGCTGCTAGCAGGCAGGCAGAGTGAGCGGGTGTGGCGGGCGGACGGGAAGTGGTGGTTGTTGTTTTTGGGTTGCGGGGCGAGAGGCAGGCGACCGACAAAGTTTGCTCGCGACGGAGAGATGTTAGTGGCCCTGAAAAGGGCCGTTTTTGTTTGTGCGGTGCGGTGCCGCGGCGCGGTTTAGGCGCGCTCGCCGCGGATGCGGCGCGCGAGCTGGATGTCCTTGGGCATGATGGTGACGCGCTTGGCGTGGATTGCGCACAGGTTGGTGTCTTCGAAGAGGCCGACGAGGTAGGCCTCGCTGGCCTCCTGCAGGGCCATGACTGCGGAGCTCTGGAAGCGCAGGTCGGTCTTGAAGTCCTGGGCGATCTCGCGCACTAGGCGCTGGAATGGCAGCTTGCGGATGAGCAGCTCTGTGCTCTTCTGGTAGCGCCTGATTTCTCGCAGGGCGACGGTGCCCGGCCTGTAGCGGTGGGGCTTCTTGACGCCTCCGGTGGCGGGCGCGCTCTTCCTCGCCGCCTTGGTGGCGAGCTGTTTGCGCGGCGCCTTTCCGCCGGTGGACTTGCGGGCCGTTTGCTTTGTGCGGGCCATAGCGGTAGCGGAGCGGCGTGCGTGGAGGTTAGGTGCGGCGCGGCGTCCGGTGCTGCCTTGACAACGGGCCCGCGCGCCTCCGTGCTGCGCTTATATGCCCTCGGTTGCGCGTGGTGGGGGGAGGGCGGGCCAGAGTCTATATAGGGGGGCGGCGGGCGCGCTGGGCGCAGACCGTAGCCGACTCGCCAGCCGCTGCAGCTGCTGTTTGTGCACGTTGTTGCTTTGCCCGAGGAAGGAAGGATGACAGGCCGCGGCAAGGGAGGAAAGGGGCTCGGCAAGGGTGGCGCCAAGCGGCACCGCAAGGTGTTGCGCGACAACATCCAGGGCATCACGAAGCCCGCCATCCGCCGCCTGGCTCGCAGGGGCGGCGTGAAGCGCATCTCTGGTCTGATCTACGAGGAGACCCGCGGGGTGCTGAAGGTGTTCCTGGAGAACGTGATCCGCGACGCGGTGACGTACACTGAGCACGCCAAGCGCAAGACTGTGACGGCCATGGACGTGGTGTACGCCCTGAAGAGGCAGGGGCGCACCCTGTACGGTTTCGGCGGTTAGGCTGCGTCGCAGCGGGCGCTGGCCTTCCCGCGGCCGTGCTTGTGGGTGGGAGAGACTAGAAAACGGCCCTTTTCAGGGCCACCACACTGTTCGGAAGTTGAAAAGTGCGAAAGAGTCTGTGTTGTTTGTTTGTTTCTTTCTTTCCGTTTGAGCGACGTGATGTGACTGGGAGGGGAGAAGGAAAGGAAACGTGTCATGTGGCTGGCTGTGTGTGGAGCTGCTTCGTTTGTGTTTGTTATTGTGTGTCGTTGTATCGATCGCGACGGAGATGGCGGGCTGTGTGTTGTTGTGCGAGAGGCGGTGATTATTTGCTTGCGTGGTTTGGCCCTGTGTGTTTGCGGCGGCGTTGGGGTTTCCGAGGCAAGGCGTGTGGGCATAGGCGGCCGGATCAGCTGTTTCGTTCGTGTCGACGGCCGTTGCGCGCGGGAGTGGAGGGCGGTGTGTCGACACGCCTCCCTGTAACAATGGTCGTCATTATTGCTGCCGTTGTCGTTTGGAAGGCGACTGCGACCGTGCAAAAATGAATGTGTGTGTGTGTGTGTGTTGGGCCACACGGGCTGTGTGGACGACAAGATGGCGGACGTGCGCCGGCGGCGGCTGTGCAAAGTTAAAACAAAACAAGGTGCGGCGAGGACGACTGAAATTTTGCTTTGGACGTAGGTTTGTGTGGTGGCCCTGAAAAGGGCCGATTGTTGTGGGCCGAGCCGAGCCGGCAAAGCGCGTTGCGATTGCCTGGCCTCCTTTAGGCCTTCTTCTCGGTCTTCTTTGGCAGCAGGACGGCCTGGATGTTGGGCAGGACACCACCCTGTGCGATGGTGACGCCCGACAGGAGCTTGTTGAGCTCCTCGTCGTTGCGGATGGCAAGCTGCAGGTGGCGCGGGATGATGCGCGTCTTCTTGTTGTCGCGGGCCGCGTTTCCGGCCAGCTCGAGCACCTCAGCCGCGAGGTACTCCATGACGGCGGCGAGGTAGACGGGCGCCCCGGCGCCGACGCGCTCTGCGTAGTTTCCCTTGCGCAGGAGGCGGTGGATTCTGCCGACCGGGAACTGGAGCCCAGCCCTGCTTGAGCGGGACTTTGACTTGCCCTTGACTTTGCCTCCCTTTCCGCGTCCGGACATGGCGATGGGCTAGCGACGGTGCACACGAAACGGAAACGAAAAACGACCGGTGCGAGCGGCAGCGAGTCGAGCAGCGGAGTGCGTGCCGGCGCAGCCGGGGTGGGGGTGCTTTATGGGCTCGGGTGCGGCGGCCGGTTGCGCGCGCGCCCCATTGGTCGGCGGCCGCAACAGGGCGAGCTGGTAAAGGTGCGGCGGCGGCTGGCGGCGGGTGCCACTGTGTGGGGAGACGCTGACTAGAGCGGAGCGCTTGCTACTGGTGTTGCTGCTGCCGTACGTTCGTTCGTTCGAGATGCCGCCCAAGACTAGCGGGAAGGCCGCCAAGAAGGCTGGCAAGGCGCAGAAGAACATTTCGAAGGGCGACAAGAAGAAGAAGCGCAAGAGGAAGGAGAGCTATGCCATCTACATCTACAAGGTGCTGAAGCAGGTGCACCCTGACACGGGCATCTCGTCGAAGGCGATGAGCATCATGAACAGCTTCGTGAACGACATTTTCGAGCGCATTGCGGCCGAGGCTTCTCGCCTGGCGCACTACAACAAGCGCTCGACCATCACGTCCCGCGAGATCCAGACCGCTGTGCGGCTGTTGCTGCCTGGCGAGCTGGCCAAGCACGCCGTGAGCGAGGGCACGAAGGCGGTGACCAAGTACACGAGCTCCAAGTAAGGAGGTGGCTCTGGAATGGAAGGAAGGAAGGAAGGAAGGAGAAGGCTCCTCCGTTGCGAGAGCGGCAAAACGGCCCTTTTCAGGGCCACCAACTTGCCTTTTGCGGGAAGGGCGGAATTGTTGTTGTTGTTGTTGTTGTTTGTGTGGACGGCTGTGATGTATGTGTGCATTTTGATTGTGGGTGGGGGGGGCGCGTCAAAGCGTGTTGCGGGGGACGGCCACGAGGTTGGTCGCCGTGGCGTGGAATGGTGGCACGCCTCGTTGGAGTGGTTTTGACCCATTGGTGTTGGTGTGTGTGTGTGTGTGTGTGTGTGTGTGTGTGTGTGTGTGTGTTAACCTGTCTGCGAGGGGGGACAGTGCGATCGGCGACTTTTGTGTCACCGTAACGACGGCCGTTTGCGGGTTTGTTTTTTGCACATCATACATGGCGAGGGTGAAATGTGAAATGTTTTTGTTTGGTTTTTTTTTTTGCCGCCCACTATTCCCTTTGCTGTACGCCGAGTTTGACAATGGTGCGACGTAACTGCAGCGTGGAGGTGTGTGAGTGACGTTGAAATTGAACGTGCCATTAAGACGCATTGTTGTTGTATTGTACTGTACGTGTACGGCGACACGCACGATGATGTACCATTCGACTCTGATTTTTGATAGCCGTGTCTGACTGATTGCGTACGACGCACGCACACCGATGTCGTCATTCAAGATGCACGCGTGTCCAGTGCAGTACAGTAAGCGCGACGCTAGACGGCGGCGGCGGCGGCGGCGGCGGCGGCGGTCGTCGTCGTTTGTTTGGCGAATGTCTGTACACGTGTTTGTCTGTGTCCATCCGGTATGTATTTGTTTGTTTGAAAGTGTTTTGTGTGTCGGTGACGTGGTCCGATCCGTCGCCCCCTGAGTAACTGTCGATCGGCGCGATAGACCGGCGTCACGCAACTGAACCGAAGTCTTGGGCACACCCGTCATACTGTTGTACACCGTCGCGCTGAGAACGGTAACGAAAGGTTGACTTTGATCGGTCGAATGTCTGGGCAGAACGTGAGGAATGAGGCAAGAGTGCAAGGAGGGGGGGCAAAAGAGAGAGGAAGGGAAAAAGGGGAGAAGCGCATTCGTAGAGCAACGGAACGTTCCCGTGTCGGAGGCGTATTGGAGCCGCACTGAAATGCGTTTAACGGCGGCGCGGCTGCAAGTGTCTGCCGTGGTGAACGTTACCTTTGACGGCTGCATTGGGCTTTGCTTTTGCTTTCGCTTTCGCTTTCCCGGATGTACGTAACGTTTGTTGATATGGTTCTGAGGAAGAGTGTATGACAGTGCCGTGCCGTCCATGTTCGTGTGCCCTCCCATTGTGTGTATGCTATTGTCTGTGTACTTGAATGATGTATGTAGGTGTTAGTGGACATGTTTTACCAGTGGGGGGAAATGGATCGCCGATAGTTGGCGTCACTCTGTCACGGTCGAGATGACGCACCCTCCGTACAGAAAGGTGTCGAGAAAGTGTGTGTGTGTGTGTGTGTGTGTGTGTGCGTCCGTGAATTGGCAGTGTTTGGAGGTGGGCGTGCCCTGCATGTGGCCCGGAAGGCTGTTCGTTTGGCGGTAGTGTTGTGTGGACAGGGGAGGGGCATGCGTAACGCTGCTGGCATGGCATTTCGGGAGATGGGAGGGGGCAAACGAGGAGCGGCGGCCAAAGACGGGACGGGGAGGGGCGCGGTGTGGGTGGCTTGCGCCTGTGCTCGGCGTTGTGGTTTGTGCAAAAGAGGAGGAGAAAAACAATGAGTTGCCAGGGAGGGGAGCGGTGTTGTGTTGTGGTTGTCGTGGTGTAGCCGCAGACGCGGCTGTCAGTGAACGTGGCGAGACGGACGGATGCGCGGAGGGGCGGGGGCGGCGCATTTCGCCGGTGCCGTGCCGTGCCATGCCTGAAAGCCGCGTGGTCGCTGTGTTGTTGTTGGCGTGGGGGCGAGGAGAGTACCGTACGGGTGTGCTTGTGCGCCGGAAATGGCACACTGCGCCTGCCCGTCTTGGAGGCTGATGGCTGTGGTGTGGAAATGGGGCGCGGTGATGTTGAAGCAGTTGAAGAACAGAAAAGAAACCAAGAAAACGGAAGGCGTGATGCGGCGGTGGTGGTTGAGAGCGGGAAAAACAAAACAAAACAAAAAAAGAACAACAAAAAAAAGAAGGAAAAACAACAAGAAACAAAAAAGAAAACAAAAAGTCTATCAATACTAAAATGTAAATGGAAATGGAAATGGACCCAGGTACATAACCTCCCTGCACAAATAGCAGAGAGTCCGATGATAATAAAAATGTGCCAGAATGTTAACGTCCCTACAAAACAAACCCAACGATAATATTAATGAAAGAATGAACCGTATGTAACATTGCAACAGACATAATGAAACCTGATAAATTGTATAAGGGCAGCAGCGTTGACCTTTGGCCCTGTATTCAGAATAAAAAGAGCCAAAGATCGTTACCCCAATGAAAAGAAGACACTGAAACACGTATGTAACGTAGCAGCGATGGCGAGACATTGTAGCATCTGTGACCAGAGAGTTTGCGCTGGACTGCGCGAGTGTTGCGAGCGGTTCTCAGTCAGTCAGTCAGTCAGTCAGTCAGTCGTTGCGAGTCTGTACTCTGTCAGTAGTCGTCATGCAGAGCGGTCGGTCAGTAGTAGCAGCCGAGTGCGGTTGTGTGATGTAGGCGGCCGGCAACACTGGTCAAGATGGTGAATAAGGTATACTGTTAATTAATATAATCATTAGATAATGAAAAGGTTTATTTATTGTAATTATTCTCCAACAAGTTCCCCAATAATAATTTTTATTTCAAAAGCATTTTTCAAACATTTAATTTTTTATTGAACTAAAGAGTTCGTTGCACTTCACATTTCATTCCACTTCTTTGAAGAAAAATTTCACTAAAATCACAAAAAAAAAGGAGAATATTATTATTTGCAATGCAGTTCCTCCAGGCGCTGCGCAACAACAAGAGCAGAAATGTGACATCCATTTATTCTGAGGTAAGACTGTAATTCTGATTGTTTTGCACAGGGCCAAAGACCGATATTTCGGTTTAATTGAAGTTTCTTGTCACTGAACGGACTTTAAATGTTGTGAAGAATTTATATTTGAGTCGGATTGCGAATTTCACATTTTTGTTGCCATTTTCAATACCTCTCATTGTGGGCGAGGTTACAATTAGCGCAATGTCCATTAGCATCCGTAAATAACATTGTCCATTATTTTAAATTTTGCGGGGAGGTTACAACACACAGACACCAAAAAAAAAAAAAAAAAAAAAAAAAAAAGAAACAAAAAAATTGCATTTGTATCCGCTCCTCAATTGTAGATACCCCTTACACAGCTGTGTGCAATGAATGAGTGCTGGCTGGTAATTAATTGCACTCCTTGGAGGGAAATGCCATAGGAAGTAGTCTTTAAAAAGTGAATGTTTTTCGTTAAAAGACAAAAGTTACTTTAGAAAAAAGTAATAGTGGGGCTTTTGTTGTTGAAGAACATACGTTATCAGATTTGCGCAATGCAGCTTCACACTACCTTTTGATTATAACACAATATACTATATACATCGTCCCGAACCGTGACCAGAGTCGCGAGACGAGCAGAGCACGCCGCCGACGCCCGCTCAGTACAACCGTCCACCCGCTACTACTGTCGACCGACTACTACCTCTCCCGACTCGCGCTACAATATATATAACAACTGTTCCTGGCGACCCGGTGCGTGCCACTACTGTCGTCTGGCGCGGTCCAAGCGCCGACCAGCAACGATAAATAACTCTCTGGTCAGACGGAGATGCTGTCATGCCTCGCCATCGCTCTGGTAATGAATACATACGTGTTGCAGCGTGCGTACCACCGGAACACGCAGTGGCGGAGCCAAAGACTGTGTTGTCGAGGTCGAGTGCGAGCGGGAAGAGAGGCAGCGTCGGCACGGAGATGCAAGCGAGCGCGAGACGCACGGGGGCTGCGGCGTGGCGCGTTTGCGGTCGGCGCCTTTGGTGGCAACGGCCGGGACAAGCAGCGGTGTATGGTGTGGTGCGGGGCGGACAGGGGCGGCGGTGGACGGGGCGGAGGCGGCGCGACGACGGCATGGGGGCGAAAACGGGACGGGGGACGGCGGATGTTGAGAGGCGTCACGCGCGGACAGGACACAGACACAGAGACACACAGATTGGAAAGGGAGGGTGCGCGGTTAGTAGTTGGGAATGTGCGTACCGTGCGGGATGGGAGTGGGCGAGGAACACGGTCGTGGCCCCTGTTTTGGGTGCGTGTGATGACGTCGGTGTGTTGTGGGAAGGGAAGGTGCTGTGGCGGCGGCGCGTAATGGGCGTAGGCCGAAGAGAGAAAGGGAACGTGGGCAGTGTGTTGGCAAGCGTCGGTTCGACTGCGACGTTGATGGGCAGGGCAGGGCAAGGTTAATGGTGGTAGGAGTAGGCGTGTGGGCGCAAAAAATCTGCCGCTGCAGGCGGTGCCGTAACCGCCATGGGGCGGGAAGGAGAGAGGGCCAAAGAAAGAAAGAAAGAAAGAAAGAAAGAAAGAAAGAAAGAAAGAAAGAAAGAAAGAAGAAAACGAAGGAAAAAAACAAAACAAAAAAAAGGAGGGGCGGGGGCGGGGGCGGGCGAAAGTGGAGAGGCGGTGGTGTGAGAAGGGCGGGGGCGGAAGGAAGGCAGGAAGGACAAGAGGCGAGGCGACGGCTTGCTTTGTGTATCGGTCGGTCTCTGGCTATGCTTCGTTTTCTGCAGCAGGGTCGGTGCGCGGCGTGGCTCGCGGCAGTGGGAACGCCTGGTGGCTGGACGGCCAGCAATGCGGTTGGATGGGCGGCCACAGCACCGCACCTGTGCCCGAGGAGGAGACGCTGGCGGCGGGCCCTGAGGTGAGGCCGGCTCGGCTGGGGCTGTGGATGTGTAGGTGTGCGCCGCTGCTGCAACAACGAGTAAAACGCGAGAAGAAGGGATGGCGGTAGAGAGAGGTAAAAAAAAAAAAAAAGGTCGTGTTGTGTTGATGCGCAGGCAGACGCGTACAGAGAGACGAGCCCGGTCTGCAGCAGGGTGTGGCCGTGCCGAGTGCAGAGCAGCGGCGGCTCGGTTCGGTTCGGCCCGGCCCGGCGGGCCGCGCTGTTGTCGCGAACGTGAGCGCCCCCTGGCGGGTGGCCGGAGGCGGCGCGGCGTGTTGGACGTGTGGCTGGTGGCAGTGCACAATTTGCGAGTGGCTGGCGGTGTGGTGTGGCGGTTGGCGCGTCGGGCGGCGGAGAGGTATGTGTTGCGGGCGCCCTTTGCTGCGCTGCGTCGTTGCGTGTGCCGTACAGGGCGGGCGCTTGTCGACTGTGTGGGCGGTGTGGCGAATTGGCGTGAAACGGCTGCCGAGAGGTGTGTGGTAGCGAGAGCCGGTCGTTGTCAGTGCGAAGGGGAATGTGCGTGCGTTTGGCGGTTTCGGTGTGCTTTTTGCGGCGTGAGAGTGGGAATTAGTGGGGCCGGCTGTTGTGTTGGTTCCTTGTGTCTTGTGTCGCGTAGCTTGATGGCAACGTGGAAGGACGCCGGTTTCGTTTCGAGCCTTGCGTGTGGTTGTCGACGTTGACTGGTTGGCGTGTGCCGATGCACGTGCATGTGTGGGTCGCGAGTGCGTTTTTGGCTGGGTGTGTGTGTGTGTGTTTTGGGGGGGAAGGGGGAGGCGGTGGTGAAAGTGCAGTCGTTGCCACGGGCGTCGTCGGGTGGGGCTGGGGCTGTGCGTCGTGGCGGAAAGGTGGTAGGTTGCGGGAAGCGAGCCCGTCGTTGACGGTGTCGCGTGAGTTGTGAATCGAGTGGGGCGCGGGGCGCGGGACAGGAGCAGCGTGCCGCTGCGTCGTGGTCGTCAGCAGAGGCTGTGCGTGTGCTTGTCCTTTTTGTGGGCGGTTCGTGCGAGGCGTTTTTGTTTTGTGTTGCCCTAGTTGTTAGTTTATTTTGGTTGTTGTTTGTTATTTTGAGACGACGACTGGTTGGTGGCGTGCGCGCGAAGTGGCGGTGTGCGCTTCCCGTGTCGTTTTGTTTTTGTGTGTTTTTTTTTTTTTTTTGCACTGGGCCCCGGGGGGTGGGTGGGTGGGTGGGTGGGTGGGTGCGTGCGTGTGTGTCGATTGCCGGCTGGCGAAAGGTGCGCCATCGGCGGGGTGGGTCGCCGGCACAAGTAGAGGCGGCGGCGGCGGCGTTGTTGCTGTTGTTGTGTGGTGTTTGTTTTGTTCGGCTGTGTTGCGGTGCGTGTGAATGGTGGTGCAAAAGCGCTGGCGTCGGGGCTGCGACTGCGACGGCGGCGAGCCGCGGGCGCGCATGATAGTGATGTTGTGAACAGCGGCTGTGTACGGTAGTGGTGTTGTTGTAGCACGACGTGCATCCGGGCCGGCGCGGAAAGCGCAGTTGCGGGCGGTTGCCCTTCGGTGCCAGCCATGTCGCGTGAGCGGCGGGTTGCTCTGGTGTGGACACGTGGTGCTCTGGGTTGTTGTGTGGTGCCCTTTGGCCGGTGGGGGTGGTTCGCGTGTGTCTCGTTCGCGCTCGGTATCTGGTCGTGGTCGTGCTGCTCCCCCGTCTGTCGGCGGTTTTCGACGTCGTCTGTACGTTTTTGTTCGTTTGCGGCGTGCCTGCCGACGTCGTCCCGTCGCGACCTTTCAACCGAAAGTGTGGCGCCCGAAGGTGAACGAACGCAACCCTGACCTCGGCGCTTTACGCTGAGCCGAGCGAACCGAACCTAACCCTGTGGTGTGGCGAGGTGAGCTCAGCCTGTGAGCCCCTAACGTCTACGTAAGGTAAGCTGTCCGGCTCACGCCTCACGGTTTGAACGCTTTTGTAACCTACGTTTGACGCTTCTTAGCCTAGCACTGACCCCTTAACCTAACGTGTAACCTAACCTAACCTAACCTAACCTAACCTAACCTCTGACGCCTGACGTGTTTGAATGCTTAACCTAAGTTTGACGCTTAACCTAACCCAAGTCCCCTTAACCTAACCCACGTCCACCTAACCTAACGTAACCCAACCTAGACGTGTAAACGTAATGTGTAACGCGTAACGTGTAAGGTCGGCTGTCGTGTGTGCTGACGGCAGATTGGGTTGGTCTGTAGATTCGGATTGCGGTTTGCCTCGGTCGAGGGGTTGGGTCGGAAGCGGCGAGGGGCGGCGGCGCCTGTTGCGCAGGCGGCGTCCGTTTGCGGCGGGCAATTGTTGAGAAACGGCTGTGAATGTTGGCGGGCGAGAGGAGGAGGACGGCGCGCGATGTGGCCCGACGGCTGCGGGCCGATCGGGAAACGGCGGGAGGGCGACGGAAGGCGATGGGGCGGCGGAGGCGCGTTTGCACGGCCGTCATCGCCGCACGCCTCGGCTTGTGTGGCTGTGGCGCCGGCCGCGCTGGCCGGGCTGCCGCGGCGACGGTGTGGGAGTTTTGCCGAAGGTTTGGCCATTGTGGCGGGTCGTCGGCTGGGGCTGTGGGGGCGGCATTTGGGCGGGGGCGGCGATTCTCGGCGGGCCGACCCAGGCTGTAGCGCGCGGTAGCTGCAGTTTGGCCGTGGTTTGCGGCGCTGCCGTGGCGACTGGTTGGCGACTGTGGTGTGGCTGTGTGTAGCCCCATCCTCGGTGGTTTGAAAGGCGCGGGCGGTTGTGGCGCAGGTTTGGGGCTGCTCCGCACAGGCTGTCGGACGTTGGGCGGTAGCAAGCGCGGGAGGCGCGGCGCGGCGGCGCGCAGAGTGGCGGCCGCTCTCTCGGCCGTCCGCGCCCGCCCGCGACACTGGCTGGGCCTTGTGATTCTCTGCTCTGCTGCTGTGCTGTGCTGTGCTGTGCTTGCGTGCCTGCCGTCCGTCCCGCTCGCTCTCGCTCTCGCTGTGTGTTACGCGCGTCGTCGAAATGGCAGATCAGGCGGCTACGAACGAGACTGCTGCGGCACCCGCCGCCACCGGCACTACGAAGAAGGCCAAGTCTGCGTCGTCTGCGAAGAAGCCGCGCGCCAAGCCTGCGCACCCGCGCACCTCTGAGATGGTGACGGCCGCCATCAAGAGTCTGAAGGAGCGCGGCGGGTCGTCGCTGCAGGCGATCAAGAAGTACATAGCCGCGCACTACAAGCTGGACGCGGAGAAGCTGGCGCCGTTTATCAAGAAGTACCTCAAGTCGGCCGTCGTGGCGGGCGAGCTGGTGCAGACGAAGGGGAAGGGCGCGTCCGGCTCGTTCAAGCTTGCCGGCGCCGGCGGCGGGGGGGCGGCCGAGGGCGGCAAGGCCCGTGCTGGCGGTGCCAAGAAGAAGCGCGCCGCTCCGGCCAGCAAGGAGAAGAAGGGCGCCCGTGCGGCCGGCGCAAAGAAGGCTGGTGGCGTGAAGGCGGCGACCGGTCGGAAGGCGGGCGCCGCCAAGAAGGCGTCTGCGGCGTCGGCCGCTCCCGCGGGTGCGAAGAAGGCGGCTGCGGCCAAGCCGGCCAAGGCCAAGTCGCCGTCGAAGGCGAAGAAGGCCGCCAAGGTTCCGACGAAGAAGCCGAAGGCGCCGCGCCCGAAGAAGGCGACGACGCCGTCTAAGGCGAAGGCTTCGCCCAAGAAGAAGAAGTAGAGTAGAGTAGAGTAGAGGAGAAAGAGATGGGAGAAAGGAAGGGTTTGGCGCTTGACTCCGTCGTCCCCACCCCCCGTCGTCGTCTAGTGGCGCGCAAGAGACGCGCGGCCCAAAACGGCCCTTCTCAGGGCCATCAAAGCACGTCGGGGAAGGTTTTGATTGTCGTGTTGCGTTTGGTGTGGGTGTCTTTGTGTATGCCCGTGGGGGATGCTGTTTGCGTGCCGTGGTGGATGGATTGCGGGGGTCGGTGGCGGGTGTGGGCGGCGGTAGCGGTAAGCGGTGTTGTTGTTGTTGTCGTCGTGGTTGATTGTCGCCGTGTTTGTGGCGGCGGCCGACGGTTGGTTTTCTGTCACGTTGTTTTGTTTGAATACGTTGGTTGGCTTGCCTGCGTTCGTTCTTCTCGGATGTCTGTCTTGTCGAGTCGTGTCTGGTCTTTGTTTTGTTCCTTTGTGTGTGTGTGTGTGTGTGTTATGTTTTGCAACGGGGGGCACGTTGAGATGTGGAAGGAGTCGGCGGGGATTTCGGTGGCGTTGGAGAGCGAGCGAGCGAGCGAGCGCGCCTGCCTGGCCGTTGGCCGTCGGAGTGGAGTGCGGGTTGTTTTTGTTTTCGAAACGAAAGCGGCGGCCGGCCAGCCACCCGTGCGGTGTGACGTCGGCCGTTGGGTATTGTGCGCTTTGAGCGCCGGGGAGGGATGATGTGTGATTGTTGCGCGCTGCTAGCAGGCAGGCAGAGTGAGCGGGTGTGGCGGGCGGACGGGAAGTGGTGGTTGTTGTTTTTGGGTTGCGGGGCGAGAGGCAGGCGACCGACAAAGTTTGCTCGCGACGGAGAGATGTTAGTGGCCCTGAAAAGGGCCGTTTTTGTTTGTGCGGTGCGGTGCCGCGGCGCGGTTTAGGCGCGCTCGCCGCGGATGCGGCGCGCGAGCTGGATGTCCTTGGGCATGATGGTGACGCGCTTGGCGTGGATTGCGCACAGGTTGGTGTCTTCGAAGAGGCCGACGAGGTAGGCCTCGCTGGCCTCCTGCAGGGCCATGACTGCGGAGCTCTGGAAGCGCAGGTCGGTCTTGAAGTCCTGGGCGATCTCGCGCACTAGGCGCTGGAATGGCAGCTTGCGGATGAGCAGCTCTGTGCTCTTCTGGTAGCGCCTGATTTCTCGCAGGGCGACGGTGCCCGGCCTGT
The DNA here is from genome assembly GCF_021461385.2 of Schistocerca piceifrons. Classification (NCBI taxonomy): domain Eukaryota; kingdom Metazoa; phylum Arthropoda; class Insecta; order Orthoptera; family Acrididae; genus Schistocerca; species Schistocerca piceifrons. The sequence continues at coordinate 42,943 of NW_025727090.1, read as the reverse complement.
AGCGGTGGGGCTTCTTGACGCCTCCGGTGGCGGGCGCGCTCTTCCTCGCCGCCTTGGTGGCGAGCTGTTTGCGCGGCGCCTTTCCGCCGGTGGACTTGCGGGCCGTTTGCTTTGTGCGGGCCATAGCGGTAGCGGAGCGGCGTGCGTGGAGGTTAGGTGCGGCGCGGCGTCCGGTGCTGCCTTGACAACGGGCCCGCGCGCCTCCGTGCTGCGCTTATATGCCCTCGGTTGCGCGTGGTGGGGGGAGGGCGGGCCAGAGTCTATATAGGGGGGCGGCGGGCGCGCTGGGCGCAGACCGTAGCCGACTCGCCAGCCGCTGCAGCTGCTGTTTGTGCACGTTGTTGCTTTGCCCGAGGAAGGAAGGATGACAGGCCGCGGCAAGGGAGGAAAGGGGCTCGGCAAGGGTGGCGCCAAGCGGCACCGCAAGGTGTTGCGCGACAACATCCAGGGCATCACGAAGCCCGCCATCCGCCGCCTGGCTCGCAGGGGCGGCGTGAAGCGCATCTCTGGTCTGATCTACGAGGAGACCCGCGGGGTGCTGAAGGTGTTCCTGGAGAACGTGATCCGCGACGCGGTGACGTACACTGAGCACGCCAAGCGCAAGACTGTGACGGCCATGGACGTGGTGTACGCCCTGAAGAGGCAGGGGCGCACCCTGTACGGTTTCGGCGGTTAGGCTGCGTCGCAGCGGGCGCTGGCCTTCCCGCGGCCGTGCTTGTGGGTGGGAGAGACTAGAAAACGGCCCTTTTCAGGGCCACCACACTGTTCGGAAGTTGAAAAGTGCGAAAGAGTCTGTGTTGTTTGTTTGTTTCTTTCTTTCCGTTTGAGCGACGTGATGTGACTGGGAGGGGAGAAGGAAAGGAAACGTGTCATGTGGCTGGCTGTGTGTGGAGCTGCTTCGTTTGTGTTTGTTATTGTGTGTCGTTGTATCGATCGCGACGGAGATGGCGGGCTGTGTGTTGTTGTGCGAGAGGCGGTGATTATTTGCTTGCGTGGTTTGGCCCTGTGTGTTTGCGGCGGCGTTGGGGTTTCCGAGGCAAGGCGTGTGGGCATAGGCGGCCGGATCAGCTGTTTCGTTCGTGTCGACGGCCGTTGCGCGCGGGAGTGGAGGGCGGTGTGTCGACACGCCTCCCTGTAACAATGGTCGTCATTATTGCTGCCGTTGTCGTTTGGAAGGCGACTGCGACCGTGCAAAAATGAATGTGTGTGTGTGTGTGTGTTGGGCCACACGGGCTGTGTGGACGACAAGATGGCGGACGTGCGCCGGCGGCGGCTGTGCAAAGTTAAAACAAAACAAGGTGCGGCGAGGACGACTGAAATTTTGCTTTGGACGTAGGTTTGTGTGGTGGCCCTGAAAAGGGCCGATTGTTGTGGGCCGAGCCGAGCCGGCAAAGCGCGTTGCGATTGCCTGGCCTCCTTTAGGCCTTCTTCTCGGTCTTCTTTGGCAGCAGGACGGCCTGGATGTTGGGCAGGACACCACCCTGTGCGATGGTGACGCCCGACAGGAGCTTGTTGAGCTCCTCGTCGTTGCGGATGGCAAGCTGCAGGTGGCGCGGGATGATGCGCGTCTTCTTGTTGTCGCGGGCCGCGTTTCCGGCCAGCTCGAGCACCTCAGCCGCGAGGTACTCCATGACGGCGGCGAGGTAGACGGGCGCCCCGGCGCCGACGCGCTCTGCGTAGTTTCCCTTGCGCAGGAGGCGGTGGATTCTGCCGACCGGGAACTGGAGCCCAGCCCTGCTTGAGCGGGACTTTGACTTGCCCTTGACTTTGCCTCCCTTTCCGCGTCCGGACATGGCGATGGGCTAGCGACGGTGCACACGAAACGGAAACGAAAAACGACCGGTGCGAGCGGCAGCGAGTCGAGCAGCGGAGTGCGTGCCGGCGCAGCCGGGGTGGGGGTGGTTTATGGGCTCGGGTGCGGCGGCCGGTTGCGCGCGCGCCCCATTGGTCGGCGGCCGCAACAGGGCGAGCTGGTAAAGGTGCGGCGGCGGCTGGCGGCGGGTGCCACTGTGTGGGGAGACGCTGACTAGAGCGGAGCGCTTGCTACTGGTGTTGCTGCTGCCGTACGTTCGTTCGTTCGAGATGCCGCCCAAGACTAGCGGGAAGGCCGCCAAGAAGGCTGGCAAGGCGCAGAAGAACATTTCGAAGGGCGACAAGAAGAAGAAGCGCAAGAGGAAGGAGAGCTATGCCATCTACATCTACAAGGTGCTGAAGCAGGTGCACCCTGACACGGGCATCTCGTCGAAGGCGATGAGCATCATGAACAGCTTCGTGAACGACATTTTCGAGCGCATTGCGGCCGAGGCTTCTCGCCTGGCGCACTACAACAAGCGCTCGACCATCACGTCCCGCGAGATCCAGACCGCTGTGCGGCTGTTGCTGCCTGGCGAGCTGGCCAAGCACGCCGTGAGCGAGGGCACGAAGGCGGTGACCAAGTACACGAGCTCCAAGTAAGGAGGTGGCTCTGGAATGGAAGGAAGGAAGGAAGGAAGGAGAAGGCTCCTCCGTTGCGAGAGCGGCAAAACGGCCCTTTTCAGGGCCACCAACTTGCCTTTTGCGGGAAGGGCGGAATTGTTGTTGTTGTTGTTGTTGTTTGTGTGGACGGCTGTGATGTATGTGTGCATTTTGATTGTGGGTGGGGGGGGCGCGTCAAAGCGTGTTGCGGGGGACGGCCACGAGGTTGGTCGCCGTGGCGTGGAATGGTGGCACGCCTCGTTGGAGTGGTTTTGACCCATTGGTGTTGGTGTGTGTGTGTGTGTGTGTGTGTGTGTGTGTGTGTGTGTGTTAACCTGTCTGCGAGGGGGGACAGTGCGATCGGCGACTTTTGTGTCACCGTAACGACGGCCGTTTGCGGGTTTGTTTTTTGCACATCATACATGGCGAGGGTGAAATGTGAAATGTTTTTGTTTGGTTTTTTTTTTTGCCGCCCACTATTCCCTTTGCTGTACGCCGAGTTTGACAATGGTGCGACGTAACTGCAGCGTGGAGGTGTGTGAGTGACGTTGAAATTGAACGTGCCATTAAGACGCATTGTTGTTGTATTGTACTGTACGTGTACGGCGACACGCACGATGATGTACCATTCGACTCTGATTTTTGATAGCCGTGTCTGACTGATTGCGTACGACGCACGCACACCGATGTCGTCATTCAAGATGCACGCGTGTCCAGTGCAGTACAGTAAGCGCGACGCTAGACGGCGGCGGCGGCGGCGGCGGCGGCGGCGGTCGTCGTCGTTTGTTTGGCGAATGTCTGTACACGTGTTTGTCTGTGTCCATCCGGTATGTATTTGTTTGTTTGAAAGTGTTTTGTGTGTCGGTGACGTGGTCCGATCCGTCGCCCCCTGAGTAACTGTCGATCGGCGCGATAGACCGGCGTCACGCAACTGAACCGAAGTCTTGGGCACACCCGTCATACTGTTGTACACCGTCGCGCTGAGAACGGTAACGAAAGGTTGACTTTGATCGGTCGAATGTCTGGGCAGAACGTGAGGAATGAGGCAAGAGTGCAAGGAGGGGGGGCAAAAGAGAGAGGAAGGGAAAAAGGGGAGAAGCGCATTCGTAGAGCAACGGAACGTTCCCGTGTCGGAGGCGTATTGGAGCCGCACTGAAATGCGTTTAACGGCGGCGCGGCTGCAAGTGTCTGCCGTGGTGAACGTTACCTTTGACGGCTGCATTGGGCTTTGCTTTTGCTTTCGCTTTCGCTTTCCCGGATGTACGTAACGTTTGTTGATATGGTTCTGAGGAAGAGTGTATGACAGTGCCGTGCCGTCCATGTTCGTGTGCCCTCCCATTGTGTGTATGCTATTGTCTGTGTACTTGAATGATGTATGTAGGTGTTAGTGGACATGTTTTACCAGTGGGGGGAAATGGATCGCCGATAGTTGGCGTCACTCTGTCACGGTCGAGATGACGCACCCTCCGTACAGAAAGGTGTCGAGAAAGTGTGTGTGTGTGTGTGTGTGTGTGTGTGCGTCCGTGAATTGGCAGTGTTTGGAGGTGGGCGTGCCCTGCATGTGGCCCGGAAGGCTGTTCGTTTGGCGGTAGTGTTGTGTGGACAGGGGAGGGGCATGCGTAACGCTGCTGGCATGGCATTTCGGGAGATGGGAGGGGGCAAACGAGGAGCGGCGGCCAAAGACGGGACGGGGAGGGGCGCGGTGTGGGTGGCTTGCGCCTGTGCTCGGCGTTGTGGTTTGTGCAAAAGAGGAGGAGAAAAACAATGAGTTGCCAGGGAGGGGAGCGGTGTTGTGTTGTGGTTGTCGTGGTGTAGCCGCAGACGCGGCTGTCAGTGAACGTGGCGAGACGGACGGATGCGCGGAGGGGCGGGGGCGGCGCATTTCGCCGGTGCCGTGCCGTGCCATGCCTGAAAGCCGCGTGGTCGCTGTGTTGTTGTTGGCGTGGGGGCGAGGAGAGTACCGTACGGGTGTGCTTGTGCGCCGGAAATGGCACACTGCGCCTGCCCGTCTTGGAGGCTGATGGCTGTGGTGTGGAAATGGGGCGCGGTGATGTTGAAGCAGTTGAAGAACAGAAAAGAAACCAAGAAAACGGAAGGCGTGATGCGGCGGTGGTGGTTGAGAGCGGGAAAAACAAAACAAAACAAAAAAAGAACAACAAAAAAAAGAAGGAAAAACAACAAGAAACAAAAAAGAAAACAAAAAGTCTATCAATACTAAAATGTAAATGGAAATGGAAATGGACCCAGGTACATAACCTCCCTGCACAAATAGCAGAGAGTCCGATGATAATAAAAATGTGCCAGAATGTTAACGTCCCTACAAAACAAACCCAACGATAATATTAATGAAAGAATGAACCGTATGTAACATTGCAACAGACATAATGAAACCTGATAAATTGTATAAGGGCAGCAGCGTTGACCTTTGGCCCTGTATTCAGAATAAAAAGAGCCAAAGATCGTTACCCCAATGAAAAGAAGACACTGAAACACGTATGTAACGTAGCAGCGATGGCGAGACATTGTAGCATCTGTGACCAGAGAGTTTGCGCTGGACTGCGCGAGTGTTGCGAGCGGTTCTCAGTCAGTCAGTCAGTCAGTCAGTCAGTCGTTGCGAGTCTGTACTCTGTCAGTAGTCGTCATGCAGAGCGGTCGGTCAGTAGTAGCAGCCGAGTGCGGTTGTGTGATGTAGGCGGCCGGCAACACTGGTCAAGATGGTGAATAAGGTATACTGTTAATTAATATAATCATTAGATAATGAAAAGGTTTATTTATTGTAATTATTCTCCAACAAGTTCCCCAATAATAATTTTTATTTCAAAAGCATTTTTCAAACATTTAATTTTTTATTGAACTAAAGAGTTCGTTGCACTTCACATTTCATTCCACTTCTTTGAAGAAAAATTTCACTAAAATCACAAAAAAAAAGGAGAATATTATTATTTGCAATGCAGTTCCTCCAGGCGCTGCGCAACAACAAGAGCAGAAATGTGACATCCATTTATTCTGAGGTAAGACTGTAATTCTGATTGTTTTGCACAGGGCCAAAGACCGATATTTCGGTTTAATTGAAGTTTCTTGTCACTGAACGGACTTTAAATGTTGTGAAGAATTTATATTTGAGTCGGATTGCGAATTTCACATTTTTGTTGCCATTTTCAATACCTCTCATTGTGGGCGAGGTTACAATTAGCGCAATGTCCATTAGCATCCGTAAATAACATTGTCCATTATTTTAAATTTTGCGGGGAGGTTACAACACACAGACACCAAAAAAAAAAAAAAAAAAAAAAAAAAAAGAAACAAAAAAATTGCATTTGTATCCGCTCCTCAATTGTAGATACCCCTTACACAGCTGTGTGCAATGAATGAGTGCTGGCTGGTAATTAATTGCACTCCTTGGAGGGAAATGCCATAGGAAGTAGTCTTTAAAAAGTGAATGTTTTTCGTTAAAAGACAAAAGTTACTTTAGAAAAAAGTAATAGTGGGGCTTTTGTTGTTGAAGAACATACGTTATCAGATTTGCGCAATGCAGCTTCACACTACCTTTTGATTATAACACAATATACTATATACATCGTCCCGAACCGTGACCAGAGTCGCGAGACGAGCAGAGCACGCCGCCGACGCCCGCTCAGTACAACCGTCCACCCGCTACTACTGTCGACCGACTACTACCTCTCCCGACTCGCGCTACAATATATATAACAACTGTTCCTGGCGACCCGGTGCGTGCCACTACTGTCGTCTGGCGCGGTCCAAGCGCCGACCAGCAACGATAAATAACTCTCTGGTCAGACGGAGATGCTGTCATGCCTCGCCATCGCTCTGGTAATGAATACATACGTGTTGCAGCGTGCGTACCACCGGAACACGCAGTGGCGGAGCCAAAGACTGTGTTGTCGAGGTCGAGTGCGAGCGGGAAGAGAGGCAGCGTCGGCACGGAGATGCAAGCGAGCGCGAGACGCACGGGGGCTGCGGCGTGGCGCGTTTGCGGTCGGCGCCTTTGGTGGCAACGGCCGGGACAAGCAGCGGTGTATGGTGTGGTGCGGGGCGGACAGGGGCGGCGGTGGACGGGGCGGAGGCGGCGCGACGACGGCATGGGGGCGAAAACGGGACGGGGGACGGCGGATGTTGAGAGGCGTCACGCGCGGACAGGACACAGACACAGAGACACACAGATTGGAAAGGGAGGGTGCGCGGTTAGTAGTTGGGAATGTGCGTACCGTGCGGGATGGGAGTGGGCGAGGAACACGGTCGTGGCCCCTGTTTTGGGTGCGTGTGATGACGTCGGTGTGTTGTGGGAAGGGAAGGTGCTGTGGCGGCGGCGCGTAATGGGCGTAGGCCGAAGAGAGAAAGGGAACGTGGGCAGTGTGTTGGCAAGCGTCGGTTCGACTGCGACGTTGATGGGCAGGGCAGGGCAAGGTTAATGGTGGTAGGAGTAGGCGTGTGGGCGCAAAAAATCTGCCGCTGCAGGCGGTGCCGTAACCGCCATGGGGCGGGAAGGAGAGAGGGCCAAAGAAAGAAAGAAAGAAAGAAAGAAAGAAAGAAAGAAAGAAAGAAAGAAAGAAAGAAGAAAACGAAGGAAAAAAACAAAACAAAAAAAAGGAGGGGCGGGGGCGGGGGCGGGCGAAAGTGGAGAGGCGGTGGTGTGAGAAGGGCGGGGGCGGAAGGAAGGCAGGAAGGACAAGAGGCGAGGCGACGGCTTGCTTTGTGTATCGGTCGGTCTCTGGCTATGCTTCGTTTTCTGCAGCAGGGTCGGTGCGCGGCGTGGCTCGCGGCAGTGGGAACGCCTGGTGGCTGGACGGCCAGCAATGCGGTTGGATGGGCGGCCACAGCACCGCACCTGTGCCCGAGGAGGAGACGCTGGCGGCGGGCCCTGAGGTGAGGCCGGCTCGGCTGGGGCTGTGGATGTGTAGGTGTGCGCCGCTGCTGCAACAACGAGTAAAACGCGAGAAGAAGGGATGGCGGTAGAGAGGTAAAAAAAAAAAAAAAGGTCGTGTTGTGTTGATGCGCAGGCAGACGCGTACAGAGAGACGAGCCCGGTCTGCAGCAGGGTGTGGCCGTGCCGAGTGCAGAGCAGCGGCGGCTCGGTTCGGTTCGGCCCGGCCCGGCGGGCCGCGCTGTTGTCGCGAACGTGAGCGCCCCCTGGCGGGTGGCCGGAGGCGGCGCGGCGTGTTGGACGTGTGGCTGGTGGCAGTGCACAATTTGCGAGTGGCTGGCGGTGTGGTGTGGCGGTTGGCGCGTCGGGCGGCGGAGAGGTATGTGTTGCGGGCGCCCTTTGCTGCGCTGCGTCGTTGCGTGTGCCGTACAGGGCGGGCGCTTGTCGACTGTGTGGGCGGTGTGGCGAATTGGCGTGAAACGGCTGCCGAGAGGTGTGTGGTAGCGAGAGCCGGTCGTTGTCAGTGCGAAGGGGAATGTGCGTGCGTTTGGCGGTTTCGGTGTGCTTTTTGCGGCGTGAGAGTGGGAATTAGTGGGGCCGGCTGTTGTGTTGGTTCCTTGTGTCTTGTGTCGCGTAGCTTGATGGCAACGTGGAAGGACGCCGGTTTCGTTTCGAGCCTTGCGTGTGGTTGTCGACGTTGACTGGTTGGCGTGTGCCGATGCACGTGCATGTGTGGGTCGCGAGTGCGTTTTTGGCTGGGTGTGTGTGTGTGTGTTTTGGGGGGGAAGGGGGAGGCGGTGGTGAAAGTGCAGTCGTTGCCACGGGCGTCGTCGGGTGGGGCTGGGGCTGTGCGTCGTGGCGGAAAGGTGGTAGGTTGCGGGAAGCGAGCCCGTCGTTGACGGTGTCGCGTGAGTTGTGAATCGAGTGGGGCGCGGGGCGCGGGACAGGAGCAGCGTGCCGCTGCGTCGTGGTCGTCAGCAGAGGCTGTGCGTGTGCTTGTCCTTTTTGTGGGCGGTTCGTGCGAGGCGTTTTTGTTTTGTGTTGCCCTAGTTGTTAGTTTATTTTGGTTGTTGTTTGTTATTTTGAGACGACGACTGGTTGGTGGCGTGCGCGCGAAGTGGCGGTGTGCGCTTCCCGTGTCGTTTTGTTTTTGTGTGTTTTTTTTTTTTTTTTGCACTGGGCCCCGGGGGGTGGGTGGGTGGGTGGGTGGGTGGGTGCGTGCGTGTGTGTCGATTGCCGGCTGGCGAAAGGTGCGCCATCGGCGGGGTGGGTCGCCGGCACAAGTAGAGGCGGCGGCGGCGGCGTTGTTGCTGTTGTTGTGTGGTGTTTGTTTTGTTCGGCTGTGTTGCGGTGCGTGTGAATGGTGGTGCAAAAGCGCTGGCGTCGGGGCTGCGACTGCGACGGCGGCGAGCCGCGGGCGCGCATGATAGTGATGTTGTGAACAGCGGCTGTGTACGGTAGTGGTGTTGTTGTAGCACGACGTGCATCCGGGCCGGCGCGGAAAGCGCAGTTGCGGGCGGTTGCCCTTCGGTGCCAGCCATGTCGCGTGAGCGGCGGGTTGCTCTGGTGTGGACACGTGGTGCTCTGGGTTGTTGTGTGGTGCCCTTTGGCCGGTGGGGGTGGTTCGCGTGTGTCTCGTTCGCGCTCGGTATCTGGTCGTGGTCGTGCTGCTCCCCCGTCTGTCGGCGGTTTTCGACGTCGTCTGTACGTTTTTGTTCGTTTGCGGCGTGCCTGCCGACGTCGTCCCGTCGCGACCTTTCAACCGAAAGTGTGGCGCCCGAAGGTGAACGAACGCAACCCTGACCTCGGCGCTTTACGCTGAGCCGAGCGAACCGAACCTAACCCTGTGGTGTGGCGAGGTGAGCTCAGCCTGTGAGCCCCTAACGTCTACGTAAGGTAAGCTGTCCGGCTCACGCCTCACGGTTTGAACGCTTTTGTAACCTACGTTTGACGCTTCTTAGCCTAGCACTGACCCCTTAACCTAACGTGTAACCTAACCTAACCTAACCTAACCTAACCTAACCTCTGACGCCTGACGTGTTTGAATGCTTAACCTAAGTTTGACGCTTAACCTAACCCAAGTCCCCTTAACCTAACCCACGTCCACCTAACCTAACGTAACCCAACCTAGACGTGTAAACGTAATGTGTAACGCGTAACGTGTAAGGTCGGCTGTCGTGTGTGCTGACGGCAGATTGGGTTGGTCTGTAGATTCGGATTGCGGTTTGCCTCGGTCGAGGGGTTGGGTCGGAAGCGGCGAGGGGCGGCGGCGCCTGTTGCGCAGGCGGCGTCCGTTTGCGGCGGGCAATTGTTGAGAAACGGCTGTGAATGTTGGCGGGCGAGAGGAGGAGGACGGCGCGCGATGTGGCCCGACGGCTGCGGGCCGATCGGGAAACGGCGGGAGGGCGACGGAAGGCGATGGGGCGGCGGAGGCGCGTTTGCACGGCCGTCATCGCCGCACGCCTCGGCTTGTGTGGCTGTGGCGCCGGCCGCGCTGGCCGGGCTGCCGCGGCGACGGTGTGGGAGTTTTGCCGAAGGTTTGGCCATTGTGGCGGGTCGTCGGCTGGGGCTGTGGGGGCGGCATTTGGGCGGGGGCGGCGATTCTCGGCGGGCCGACCCAGGCTGTAGCGCGCGGTAGCTGCAGTTTGGCCGTGGTTTGCGGCGCTGCCGTGGCGACTGGTTGGCGACTGTGGTGTGGCTGTGTGTAGCCCCATCCTCGGTGGTTTGAAAGGCGCGGGCGGTTGTGGCGCAGGTTTGGGGCTGCTCCGCACAGGCTGTCGGACGTTGGGCGGTAGCAAGCGCGGGAGGCGCGGCGCGGCGGCGCGCAGAGTGGCGGCCGCTCTCTCGGCCGTCCGCGCCCGCCCGCGACACTGGCTGGGCCTTGTGATTCTCTGCTCTGCTGCTGTGCTGTGCTGTGCTGTGCTTGCGTGCCTGCCGTCCGTCCCGCTCGCTCTCGCTCTCGCTGTGTGTTACGCGCGTCGTCGAAATGGCAGATCAGGCGGCTACGAACGAGACTGCTGCGGCACCCGCCGCCACCGGCACTACGAAGAAGGCCAAGTCTGCGTCGTCTGCGAAGAAGCCGCGCGCCAAGCCTGCGCACCCGCGCACCTCTGAGATGGTGACGGCCGCCATCAAGAGTCTGAAGGAGCGCGGCGGGTCGTCGCTGCAGGCGATCAAGAAGTACATAGCCGCGCACTACAAGCTGGACGCGGAGAAGCTGGCGCCGTTTATCAAGAAGTACCTCAAGTCGGCCGTCGTGGCGGGCGAGCTGGTGCAGACGAAGGGGAAGGGCGCGTCCGGCTCGTTCAAGCTTGCCGGCGCCGGCGGCGGGGGGGCGGCCGAGGGCGGCAAGGCCCGTGCTGGCGGTGCCAAGAAGAAGCGCGCCGCTCCGGCCAGCAAGGAGAAGAAGGGCGCCCGTGCGGCCGGCGCAAAGAAGGCTGGTGGCGTGAAGGCGGCGACCGGTCGGAAGGCGGGCGCCGCCAAGAAGGCGTCTGCGGCGTCGGCCGCTCCCGCGGGTGCGAAGAAGGCGGCTGCGGCCAAGCCGGCCAAGGCCAAGTCGCCGTCGAAGGCGAAGAAGGCCGCCAAGGTTCCGACGAAGAAGCCGAAGGCGCCGCGCCCGAAGAAGGCGACGACGCCGTCTAAGGCGAAGGCTTCGCCCAAGAAGAAGAAGTAGAGTAGAGTAGAGTAGAGGAGAAAGAGATGGGAGAAAGGAAGGGTTTGGCGCTTGACTCCGTCGTCCCCACCCCCCGTCGTCGTCTAGTGGCGCGCAAGAGACGCGCGGCCCAAAACGGCCCTTCTCAGGGCCATCAAAGCACGTCGGGGAAGGTTTTGATTGTCGTGTTGCGTTTGGTGTGGGTGTCTTTGTGTATGCCCGTGGGGGATGCTGTTTGCGTGCCGTGGTGGATGGATTGCGGGGGTCGGTGGCGGGTGTGGGCGGCGGTAGCGGTAAGCGGTGTTGTTGTTGTTGTCGTCGTGGTTGATTGTCGCCGTGTTTGTGGCGGCGGCCGACGGTTGGTTTTCTGTCACGTTGTTTTGTTTGAATACGTTGGTTGGCTTGCCTGCGTTCGTTCTTCTCGGATGTCTGTCTTGTCGAGTCGTGTCTGGTCTTTGTTTTGTTCCTTTGTGTGTGTGTGTGTGTGTGTTATGTTTTGCAACGGGGGGCACGTTGAGATGTGGAAGGAGTCGGCGGGGATTTCGGTGGCGTTGGAGAGCGAGCGAGCGAGCGAGCGCGCCTGCCTGGCCGTTGGCCGTCGGAGTGGAGTGCGGGTTGTTTTTGTTTTCGAAACGAAAGCGGCGGCCGGCCAGCCACCCGTGCGGTGTGACGTCGGCCGTTGGGTATTGTGCGCTTTGAGCGCCGGGGAGGGATGATGTGTGATTGTTGCGCGCTGCTAGCAGGCAGGCAGAGTGAGCGGGTGTGGCGGGCGGACGGGAAGTGGTGGTTGTTGTTTTTGGGTTGCGGGGCGAGAGGCAGGCGACCGACAAAGTTTGCTCGCGACGGAGAGATGTTAGTGGCCCTGAAAAGGGCCGTTTTTGTTTGTGCGGTGCGGTGCCGCGGCGCGGTTTAGGCGCGCTCGCCGCGGATGCGGCGCGCGAGCTGGATGTCCTTGGGCATGATGGTGACGCGCTTGGCGTGGATTGCGCACAGGTTGGTGTCTTCGAAGAGGCCGACGAGGTAGGCCTCGCTGGCCTCCTGCAGGGCCATGACTGCGGAGCTCTGGAAGCGCAGGTCGGTCTTGAAGTCCTGGGCGATCTCGCGCACTAGGCGCTGGAATGGCAGCTTGCGGATGAGCAGCTCTGTGCTCTTCTGGTAGCGCCTGATTTCTCGCAGGGCGACGGTGCCCGGCCTGTAGCGGTGGGGCTTCTTGACGCCTCCGGTGGCGGGCGCGCTCTTCCTCGCCGCCTTGGTGGCGAGCTGTTTGCGCGGCGCCTTTCCGCCGGTGGACTTGCGGGCCGTTTGCTTTGTGCGGGCCATAGCGGTAGCGGAGCGGCGTGCGTGGAGGTTAGGTGCGGCGCGGCGTCCGGTGCTGCCTTGACAACGGGCCCGCGCGCCTCCGTGCTGCGCTTATATGCCCTCGGTTGCGCGTGGTGGGGGGAGGGCGGGCCAGAGTCTATATAGGGGGGCGGCGGGCGCGCTGGGCGCAGACCGTAGCCGACTCGCCAGCCGCTGCAGCTGCTGTTTGTGCACGTTGTTGCTTTGCCCGAGGAAGGAAGGATGACAGGCCGCGGCAAGGGAGGAAAGGGGCTCGGCAAGGGTGGCGCCAAGCGGCACCGCAAGGTGTTGCGCGACAACATCCAGGGCATCACGAAGCCCGCCATCCGCCGCCTGGCTCGCAGGGGCGGCGTGAAGCGCATCTCTGGTCTGATCTACGAGGAGACCCGCGGGGTGCTGAAGGTGTTCCTGGAGAACGTGATCCGCGACGCGGTGACGTGCCAAGCGCAAGACTGTGACGGCCATGGACGTGGTGTACGCCCTGAAGAGGCAGGGGCGCACCCTGTACGGTTTCGGCGGTTAGGCTGCGTCGCAGCGGGCGCTGGCCTTCCCGCGGCCGTGCTTGTGGGTGGGAGAGACTAGAAAACGGCCCTTTTCAGGGCCACCACACTGTTCGGAAGTTGAAAAGTGCGAAAGAGTCTGTGTTGTTTGTTTGTTTCTTTCTTTCCGTTTGAGCGACGTGATGTGACTGGGAGGGGAGAAGGAAAGGAAACGTGTCATGTGGCTGGCTGTGTGTGGAGCTGCTTCGTTTGTGTTTGTTATTGTGTGTCGTTGTATCGATCGCGACGGAGATGGCGGGCTGTGTGTTGTTGTGCGAGAGGCGGTGATTATTTGCTTGCGTGGTTTGGCCCTGTGTGTTTGCGGCGGCGTTGGGGTTTCCGAGGCAAGGCGTGTGGGCATAGGCGGCCGGATCAGCTGTTTCGTTCGTGTCGACGGCCGTTGCGCGCGGGAGTGGAGGGCGGTGTGTCGACACGCCTCCCTGTAACAATGGTCGTCATTATTGCTGCCGTTGTCGTTTGGAAGGCGACTGCGACCGTGCAAAAATGAATGTGTGTGTGTGTGTGTGTTGGGCCACACGGGCTGTGTGGACGACAAGATGGCGGACGTGCGCCGGCGGCGGCTGTGCAAAGTTAAAACAAAACAAGGTGCGGCGAGGACGACTGAAATTTTGCTTTGGACGTAGGTTTGTGTGGTGGCCCTGAAAAGGGCCGATTGTTGTGGGCCGAGCCGAGCCGGCAAAGCGCGTTGCGATTGCCTGGCCTCCTTTAGGCCTTCTTCTCGGTCTTCTTTGGCAGCAGGACGGCCTGGATGTTGGGCAGGACACCACCCTGTGCGATGGTGACGCCCGACAGGAGCTTGTTGAGCTCCTCGTCGTTGCGGATGGCAAGCTGCAGGTGGCGCGGGATGATGCGCGTCTTCTTGTTGTCGCGGGCCGCGTTTCCGGCCAGCTCGAGCACCTCAGCCGCGAGGTACTCCATGACGGCGGCGAGGTAGACGGGCGCCCCGGCGCCGACGCGCTCTGCGTAGTTTCCCTTGCGCAGGAGGCGGTGGATTCTGCCGACCGGGAACTGGAGCCCAGCCCTGCTTGAGCGGGACTTTGACTTGCCCTTGACTTTGCCTCCCTTTCCGCGTCCGGACATGGCGATGGGCTAGCGACGGTGCACACGAAACGGAAACGAAAAACGACCGGTGCGAGCGGCAGCGAGTCGAGCAGCGGAGTGCGTGCCGGCGCAGCCGGGGTGGGGGTGCTTTATGGGCTCGGGTGCGGCGGCCGGTTGCGCGCGCGCCCCATTGGTCGGCGGCCGCAACAGGGCGAGCTGGTAAAGGTGCGGCGGCGGCTGGCGGCGGGTGCCACTGTGTGGGGAGACGCTGACTAGAGCGGAGCGCTTGCTACTGGTGTTGCTGCTGCCGTACGTTCGTTCGTTCGAGATGCCGCCCAAGACTAGCGGGAAGGCCGCCAAGAAGGCTGGCAAGGCGCAGAAGAACATTTCGAAGGGCGACAAGAAGAAGAAGCGCAAGAGGAAGGAGAGCTATGCCATCTACATCTACAAGGTGCTGAAGCAGGTGCACCCTGACACGGGCATCTCGTCGAAGGCGATGAGCATCATGAACAGCTTCGTGAACGACATTTTCGAGCGCATTGCGGCCGAGGCTTCTCGCCTGGCGCACTACAACAAGCGCTCGACCATCACGTCCCGCGAGATCCAGACCGCTGTGCGGCTGTTGCTGCCTGGCGAGCTGGCCAAGCACGCCGTGAGCGAGGGCACGAAGGCGGTGACCAAGTACACGAGCTCCAAGTAAGGAGGTGGCTCTGGAATGGAAGGAAGGAAGGAAGGAAGGAGAAGGCTCCTCCGTTGCGAGAGCGGCAAAACGGCCCTTTTCAGGGCCACCAACTTGCCTTTTGCGGGAAGGGCGGAATTGTTGTTGTTGTTGTTGTTGTTTGTGTGGACGGCTGTGATGTATGTGTGCATTTTGATTGTGGGTGGGGGGGGCGCGTCAAAGCGTGTTGCGGGGGACGGCCACGAGGTTGGTCGCCGTGGCGTGGAATGGTGGCACGCCTCGTTGGAGTGGTTTTGACCCATTGGTGTTGGTGTGTGTGTGTGTGTGTGTGTGTGTGTGTGTGTGTGTGTGTTAACCTGTCTGCGAGGGGGGACAGTGCGATCGGCGACTTTTGTGTCACCGTAACGACGGCCGTTTGCGGGTTTGTTTTTTGCACATCATACATGGCGAGGGTGAAATGTGAAATGTTTTTGTTTGGTTTTTTTTTTTGCCGCCCACTATTCCCTTTGCTGTACGCCGAGTTTGACAATGGTGCGACGTAACTGCAGCGTGGAGGTGTGTGAGTGACGTTGAAATTGAACGTGCCATTAAGACGCATTGTTGTTGTATTGTACTGTACGTGTACGGCGACACGCACGATGATGTACCATTCGACTCTGATTTTTGATAGCCGTGTCTGACTGATTGCGTACGACGCACGCACACCGATGTCGTCATTCAAGATGCACGCGTGTCCAGTGCAGTACAGTAAGCGCGACGCTAGACGGCGGCGGCGGCGGCGGCGGCGGCGGCGGTCGTCGTCGTTTGTTTGGCGAATGTCTGTACACGTGTTTGTCTGTGTCCATCCGGTATGTATTTGTTTGTTTGAAAGTGTTTTGTGTGTCGGTGACGTGGTCCGATCCGTCGCCCCCTGAGTAACTGTCGATCGGCGCGATAGACCGGCGTCACGCAACTGAACCGAAGTCTTGGGCACACCCGTCATACTGTTGTACACCGTCGCGCTGAGAACGGTAACGAAAGGTTGACTTTGATCGGTCGAATGTCTGGGCAGAACGTGAGGAATGAGGCAAGAGTGCAAGGAGGGGGGGCAAAAGAGAGAGGAAGGGAAAAAGGGGAGAAGCGCATTCGTAGAGCAACGGAACGTTCCCGTGTCGGAGGCGTATTGGAGCCGCACTGAAATGCGTTTAACGGCGGCGCGGCTGCAAGTGTCTGCCGTGGTGAACGTTACCTTTGACGGCTGCATTGGGCTTTGCTTTTGCTTTCGCTTTCGCTTTCCCGGATGTACGTAACGTTTGTTGATATGGTTCTGAGGAAGAGTGTATGACAGTGCCGTGCCGTCCATGTTCGTGTGCCCTCCCATTGTGTGTATGCTATTGTCTGTGTACTTGAATGATGTATGTAGGTGTTAGTGGACATGTTTTACCAGTGGGGGGAAATGGATCGCCGATAGTTGGCGTCACTCTGTCACGGTCGAGATGACGCACCCTCCGTACAGAAAGGTGTCGAGAAAGTGTGTGTGTGTGTGTGTGTGTGTGTGTGCGTCCGTGAATTGGCAGTGTTTGGAGGTGGGCGTGCCCTGCATGTGGCCCGGAAGGCTGTTCGTTTGGCGGTAGTGTTGTGTGGACAGGGGAGGGGCATGCGTAACGCTGCTGGCATGGCATTTCGGGAGATGGGAGGGGGCAAACGAGGAGCGGCGGCCAAAGACGGGACGGGGAGGGGCGCGGTGTGGGTGGCTTGCGCCTGTGCTCGGCGTTGTGGTTTGTGCAAAAGAGGAGGAGAAAAACAATGAGTTGCCAGGGAGGGGAGCGGTGTTGTGTTGTGGTTGTCGTGGTGTAGCCGCAGACGCGGCTGTCAGTGAACGTGGCGAGACGGACGGATGCGCGGAGGGGCGGGGGCGGCGCATTTCGCCGGTGCCGTGCCGTGCCATGCCTGAAAGCCGCGTGGTCGCTGTGTTGTTGTTGGCGTGGGGGCGAGGAGAGTACCGTACGGGTGTGCTTGTGCGCCGGAAATGGCACACTGCGCCTGCCCGTCTTGGAGGCTGATGGCTGTGGTGTGGAAATGGGGCGCGGTGATGTTGAAGCAGTTGAAGAACAGAAAAGAAACCAAGAAAACGGAAGGCGTGATGCGGCGGTGGTGGTTGAGAGCGGGAAAAACAAAACAAAACAAAAAAAGAACAACAAAAAAAAGAAGGAAAAACAACAAGAAACAAAAAAGAAAACAAAAAGTCTATCAATACTAAAATGTAAATGGAAATGGAAATGGACCCAGGTACATAACCTCCCTGCACAAATAGCAGAGAGTCCGATGATAATAAAAATGTGCCAGAATGTTAACGTCCCTACAAAACAAACCCAACGATAATATTAATGAAAGAATGAACCGTATGTAACATTGCAACAGACATAATGAAACCTGATAAATTGTATAAGGGCAGCAGCGTTGACCTTTGGCCCTGTATTCAGAATAAAAAGAGCCAAAGATCGTTACCCCAATGAAAAGAAGACACTGAAACACGTATGTAACGTAGCAGCGATGGCGAGACATTGTAGCATCTGTGACCAGAGAGTTTGCGCTGGACTGCGCGAGTGTTGCGAGCGGTTCTCAGTCAGTCAGTCAGTCAGTCAGTCAGTCGTTGCGAGTCTGTACTCTGTCAGTAGTCGTCATGCAGAGCGGTCGGTCAGTAGTAGCAGCCGAGTGCGGTTGTGTGATGTAGGCGGCCGGCAACACTGGTCAAGATGGTGAATAAGGTATACTGTTAATTAATATAATCATTAGATAATGAAAAGGTTTATTTATTGTAATTATTCTCCAACAAGTTCCCCAATAATAATTTTTATTTCAAAAGCATTTTTCAAACATTTAATTTTTTATTGAACTAAAGAGTTCGTTGCACTTCACATTTCATTCCACTTCTTTGAAGAAAAATTTCACTAAAATCACAAAAAAAAAGGAGAATATTATTATTTGCAATGCAGTTCCTCCAGGCGCTGCGCAACAACAAGAGCAGAAATGTGACATCCATTTATTCTGAGGTAAGACTGTAATTCTGATTGTTTTGCACAGGGCCAAAGACCGATATTTCGGTTTAATTGAAGTTTCTTGTCACTGAACGGACTTTAAATGTTGTGAAGAATTTATATTTGAGTCGGATTGCGAATTTCACATTTTTGTTGCCATTTTCAATACCTCTCATTGTGGGCGAGGTTACAATTAGCGCAATGTCCATTAGCATCCGTAAATAACATTGTCCATTATTTTAAATTTTGCGGGGAGGTTACAACACACAGACACCAAAAAAAAAAAAAAAAAAAAAAAAAAAAGAAACAAAAAAATTGCATTTGTATCCGCTCCTCAATTGTAGATACCCCTTACACAGCTGTGTGCAATGAATGAGTGCTGGCTGGTAATTAATTGCACTCCTTGGAGGGAAATGCCATAGGAAGTAGTCTTTAAAAAGTGAATGTTTTTCGTTAAAAGACAAAAGTTACTTTAGAAAAAAGTAATAGTGGGGCTTTTGTTGTTGAAGAACATACGTTATCAGATTTGCGCAATGCAGCTTCACACTACCTTTTGATTATAACACAATATACTATATACATCGTCCCGAACCGTGACCAGAGTCGCGAGACGAGCAGAGCACGCCGCCGACGCCCGCTCAGTACAACCGTCCACCCGCTACTACTGTCGACCGACTACTACCTCTCCCGACTCGCGCTACAATATATATAACAACTGTTCCTGGCGACCCGGTGCGTGCCACTACTGTCGTCTGGCGCGGTCCAAGCGCCGACCAGCAACGATAAATAACTCTCTGGTCAGACGGAGATGCTGTCATGCCTCGCCATCGCTCTGGTAATGAATACATACGTGTTGCAGCGTGCGTACCACCGGAACACGCAGTGGCGGAGCCAAAGACTGTGTTGTCGAGGTCGAGTGCGAGCGGGAAGAGAGGCAGCGTCGGCACGGAGATGCAAGCGAGCGCGAGACGCACGGGGGCTGCGGCGTGGCGCGTTTGCGGTCGGCGCCTTTGGTGGCAACGGCCGGGACAAGCAGCGGTGTATGGTGTGGTGCGGGGCGGACAGGGGCGGCGGTGGACGGGGCGGAGGCGGCGCGACGACGGCATGGGGGCGAAAACGGGACGGGGGACGGCGGATGTTGAGAGGCGTCACGCGCGGACAGGACACAGACACAGAGACACACAGATTGGAAAGGGAGGGTGCGCGGTTAGTAGTTGGGAATGTGCGTACCGTGCGGGATGGGAGTGGGCGAGGAACACGGTCGTGGCCCCTGTTTTGGGTGCGTGTGATGACGTCGGTGTGTTGTGGGAAGGGAAGGTGCTGTGGCGGCGGCGCGTAATGGGCGTAGGCCGAAGAGAGAAAGGGAACGTGGGCAGTGTGTTGGCAAGCGTCGGTTCGACTGCGACGTTGATGGGCAGGGCAGGGCAAGGTTAATGGTGGTAGGAGTAGGCGTGTGGGCGCAAAAAATCTGCCGCTGCAGGCGGTGCCGTAACCGCCATGGGGCGGGAAGGAGAGAGGGCCAAAGAAAGAAAGAAAGAAAGAAAGAAAGAAAGAAAGAAAGAAGAAAACGAAGGAAAAAAACAAAACAAAAAAAAGGAGGGGCGGGGGCGGGGGCGGGCGAAAGTGGAGAGGCGGTGGTGTGAGAAGGGCGGGGGCGGAAGGAAGGCAGGAAGGACAAGAGGCGAGGCGACGGCTTGCTTTGTGTATCGGTCGGTCTCTGGCTATGCTTCGTTTTCTGCAGCAGGGTCGGTGCGCGGCGTGGCTCGCGGCAGTGGGAACGCCTGGTGGCTGGACGGCCAGCAATGCGGTTGGATGGGCGGCCACAGCACCGCACCTGTGCCCGAGGAGGAGACGCTGGCGGCGGGCCCTGAGGTGAGGCCGGCTCGGCTGGGGCTGTGGATGTGTAGGTGTGCGCCGCTGCTGCAACAACGAGTAAAACGCGAGAAGAAGGGATGGCGGTAGAGAGAGGTAAAAAAAAAAAAAAAGGTCGTGTTGTGTTGATGCGCAGGCAGACGCGTACAGAGAGACGAGCCCGGTCTGCAGCAGGGTGTGGCCGTGCCGAGTGCAGAGCAGCGGCGGCTCGGTTCGGTTCGGCCCGGCCCGGCGGGCCGCGCTGTTGTCGCGAACGTGAGCGCCCCCTGGCGGGTGGCCGGAGGCGGCGCGGCGTGTTGGACGTGTGGCTGGTGGCAGTGCACAATTTGCGAGTGGCTGGCGGTGTGGTGTGGCGGTTGGCGCGTCGGGCGGCGGAGAGGTATGTGTTGCGGGCGCCCTTTGCTGCGCTGCGTCGTTGCGTGTGCCGTACAGGGCGGGCGCTTGTCGACTGTGTGGGCGGTGTGGCGAATTGGCGTGAAACGGCTGCCGAGAGGTGTGTGGTAGCGAGAGCCGGTCGTTGTCAGTGCGAAGGGGAATGTGCGTGCGTTTGGCGGTTTCGGTGTGCTTTTTGCGGCGTGAGAGTGGGAATTAGTGGGGCCGGCTGTTGTGTTGGTTCCTTGTGTCTTGTGTCGCGTAGCTTGATGGCAACGTGGAAGGACGCCGGTTTCGTTTCGAGCCTTGCGTGTGGTTGTCGACGTTGACTGGTTGGCGTGTGCCGATGCACGTGCATGTGTGGGTCGCGAGTGCGTTTTTGGCTGGGTGTGTGTGTGTGTGTTTTGGGGGGGAAGGGGGAGGCGGTGGTGAAAGTGCAGTCGTTGCCACGGGCGTCGTCGGGTGGGGCTGGGGCTGTGCGTCGTGGCGGAAAGGTGGTAGGTTGCGGGAAGCGAGCCCGTCGTTGACGGTGTCGCGTGAGTTGTGAATCGAGTGGGGCGCGGGGCGCGGGACAGGAGCAGCGTGCCGCTGCGTCGTGGTCGTCAGCAGAGGCTGTGCGTGTGCTTGTCCTTTTTGTGGGCGGTTCGTGCGAGGCGTTTTTGTTTTGTGTTGCCCTAGTTGTTAGTTTATTTTGGTTGTTGTTTGTTATTTTGAGACGACGACTGGTTGGTGGCGTGCGCGCGAAGTGGCGGTGTGCGCTTCCCGTGTCGTTTTGTTTTTGTGTGTTTTTTTTTTTTTTTTGCACTGGGCCCCGGGGGGTGGGTGGGTGGGTGGGTGGGTGGGTGCGTGCGTGTGTGTCGATTGCCGGCTGGCGAAAGGTGCGCCATCGGCGGGGTGGGTCGCCGGCACAAGTAGAGGCGGCGGCGGCGGCGTTGTTGCTGTTGTTGTGTGGTGTTTGTTTTGTTCGGCTGTGTTGCGGTGCGTGTGAATGGTGGTGCAAAAGCGCTGGCGTCGGGGCTGCGACTGCGACGGCGGCGAGCCGCGGGCGCGCATGATAGTGATGTTGTGAACAGCGGCTGTGTACGGTAGTGGTGTTGTTGTAGCACGACGTGCATCCGGGCCGGCGCGGAAAGCGCAGTTGCGGGCGGTTGCCCTTCGGTGCCAGCCATGTCGCGTGAGCGGCGGGTTGCTCTGGTGTGGACACGTGGTGCTCTGGGTTGTTGTGTGGTGCCCTTTGGCCGGTGGGGGTGGTTCGCGTGTGTCTCGTTCGCGCTCGGTATCTGGTCGTGGTCGTGCTGCTCCCCCGTCTGTCGGCGGTTTTCGACGTCGTCTGTACGTTTTTGTTCGTTTGCGGCGTGCCTGCCGACGTCGTCCCGTCGCGACCTTTCAACCGAAAGTGTGGCGCCCGAAGGTGAACGAACGCAACCCTGACCTCGGCGCTTTACGCTGAGCCGAGCGAACCGAACCTAACCCTGTGGTGTGGCGAGGTGAGCTCAGCCTGTGAGCCCCTAACGTCTACGTAAGGTAAGCTGTCCGGCTCACGCCTCACGGTTTGAACGCTTTTGTAACCTACGTTTGACGCTTCTTAGCCTAGCACTGACCCCTTAACCTAACGTGTAACCTAACCTAACCTAACCTAACCTAACCTAACCTCTGACGCCTGACGTGTTTGAATGCTTAACCTAAGTTTGACGCTTAACCTAACCCAAGTCCCCTTAACCTAACCCACGTCCACCTAACCTAACGTAACCCAACCTAGACGTGTAAACGTAATGTGTAACGCGTAACGTGTAAGGTCGGCTGTCGTGTGTGCTGACGGCAGATTGGGTTGGTCTGTAGATTCGGATTGCGGTTTGCCTCGGTCGAGGGGTTGGGTCGGAAGCGGCGAGGGGCGGCGGCGCCTGTTGCGCAGGCGGCGTCCGTTTGCGGCGGGCAATTGTTGAGAAACGGCTGTGAATGTTGGCGGGCGAGAGGAGGAGGACGGCGCGCGATGTGGCCCGACGGCTGCGGGCCGATCGGGAAACGGCGGGAGGGCGACGGAAGGCGATGGGGCGGCGGAGGCGCGTTTGCACGGCCGTCATCGCCGCACGCCTCGGCTTGTGTGGCTGTGGCGCCGGCCGCGCTGGCCGGGCTGCCGCGGCGACGGTGTGGGAGTTTTGCCGAAGGTTTGGCCATTGTGGCGGGTCGTCGGCTGGGGCTGTGGGGGCGGCATTTGGGCGGGGGCGGCGATTCTCGGCGGGCCGACCCAGGCTGTAGCGCGCGGTAGCTGCAGTTTGGCCGTGGTTTGCGGCGCTGCCGTGGCGACTGGTTGGCGACTGTGGTGTGGCTGTGTGTAGCCCCATCCTCGGTGGTTTGAAAGGCGCGGGCGGTTGTGGCGCAGGTTTGGGGCTGCTCCGCACAGGCTGTCGGACGTTGGGCGGTAGCAAGCGCTCCGTCCACTTTCTTATGGCTAAGTTTTACAGCTATTTTATTGCAGGATTTACTTGTTAGCATTGCCTGCTTCTTCTGGGGAACATGTGTGAAAATTTGGTCATCTTTATTGAGCAGTGTCTTGTGTGTTTGTGGGACGGGAGTGTGACTTTCTTGTTTTTGCGGAGTTTTTTTTTTTTTTTTTTTTTTTTTTTTTTTTTTTTTTTTTTTTTTTTTTTTTTTTTTTTTTTTTTGGAGCTTTTTACTGCGGAGCCCGTTTTTCCAGGCTGAGAGAGGTCATGTTTTTAGGCTTCTTGCTTCATCAGCGGTCGAGTAATGCTATCGGTCGTCTGTATTTGTCCCTCGCCGGTTGTGGTTCCGTCAATTGTCTAATGAGTGGGTTATCTGCGTCATGTGCACGGTCATAAAATCTTCGTGCTTGGTCCTTATGTCTCTGTAGTACTTCTTTTTCGTCCGCGGCGTCTTGTAGAAATCGATGTGGAAATTGCGAATGAACATGAAAAACTCGTCGTAGGATTTTGTTTTGTAGTGACTGTAGTCTCTGAATGTGGGTCTTTGCCGCACATCCCCATACTTCACTGGCATAATCCATTACCGGTCTGATGTACATCCTAAAAATCAGGAGGCCGTTTTCAATGGATAAGTCGGAAGTCTCATTGATGAGTGGATACAATGCGCCGAGTCGTTGGTTGATTTTTGCTCTGACGTCGTCAATTTGTAGTTTCCATGTTAGTCGTTTGTCGAGAATGACGCCGAGATACCGCGCTGATGTGTCCCACGGCAGCTGCGTGTTGTAAAGTCGGAGGTGACGAGCTGGCATTGTCTTCTTCCTAGTGAAAATCACCGCCTGTGTCTTCGTCGGGTTGAATGTTATCCGCCATTTTGCTGCCCATTGTTCAAGTGAATTCAGCGCGCTCTGCAACCGCGGCACTAAAACTTCTCTCCAGCGGCTGCGCGTGTAGATTACAGTGTCATCGGCGTAGATTGCTTTTTCTACTCGTGGTTGCGTCGGTATGTCGGTCGTGAATAGTGAGTAGAGGATCGGCCCAAGGACCGATCCTTGGGGTACCCCGGCGTTGATTTGTCGTGGCGTCGATAGTGCGTCATCCATCCTGACAGCGAAAGTACGTCCTTGCAGGTATGAGGCGAGTAGGCGAATGAATGGTTTCGGAAAGTGCAGGTGATGAAGTTTCCAGATGAGTCCTTTATGCCATACTGTGTCGAACGCTTTGGTCACATCAAGAAGGACTGCACCACAAAATTCTTTTCGATTGAATGCTTCAATGATGTAATGTACTACTCGGAGAATTTGTTGTGTTGTGCTGTGGCCACTGCGAAATCCAAATTGTTCTTGCGGTAAAGCTTCTGTTCTGGTGATGACGTTCTGTAGTCGTGCAAGAAATATGCGTTCGAACAGTTTACTGATGTGTGGTAACAGGCTGATTGGACGATAGTTCTGCGGATGACGTCTGTCTTTTCCAGGTTTAGGTACGGCGACTACTATTGAGTGTTTCCACTGTGATGGATATGTAGATGAGGTGAAAATCCAGTTGAAGATGGCTGCAAGTCGTACGATCGCTGTCCACGGGAGTTGTTTGAGTACACGACCTTGTATGTCATCAACGCCGGGGGCCTTGTTCGGCGGTAGCATCCGTATGGCAGCCTGAACTTCTCTTGCGGTGGTAGGTGTTATTTGGTTTTCCTCTTCGTCTTCGTCGTCATCATACGTGCGGAGTAGTTCGTCAGCCTCTCTTTCAATTCGTTCGACTCTCTGTTGGTCAACTCTGTCGTTTTGTGGTTGAAAGTTCTGTTCAAAAGTGTCAGCGAGCATGTTGGCCTTGTCTTCCGGTCTGTATGCGGTCCTGTCTTGTGTCTGGAGCGGCGGTATTGTGGTCCTGCGATTTGTGAAGAATTTTATCATGTGCCAATGCATAGGATCGGGTGTGAAGGCGCGTAGTTTAGCTGCCCACTGCTGGTTTCTGTAGTCGATGAGTGCTGCCTTAATTTCGCGTCGTAACTGGTTAATTTGTCTCTTGAGCTGCGGATTTCGTGTTAGTCGCCATTCTCTGCATAGCCTGTTGCGCCGTCGTATTGAATCGAGAATGTGTTGCGGCAGTCCTGGTGTCGGTAAATGCGGCGGCTTAGGTGGCGGTGTCGAAAGATTCAATGCTTCTGTGATGGTGTCGGTGAATGCAGTGATCGATTGTTCAGTGATGTCGTCTTCGTCTTGAATTACATCTATTGAAAATGTGACATGTTCACGGAATGAGTCCCAGTTCGTGCGTCGTAGATTTAGGCGGCCTGGGTGCTGTACAGGTGTGACGTGAAGGGTGAAAATGACGGGTAGATGGTTTGAGTTTAATGCATGAACTACTTCTGCGGTCATGAAATGTGGAATGCCTTTAGTGATGGAGATGTCAATTATATCAGGTCGGCCGCGTGATGGAAAACACGTCGGCTCGTCGGGGCCACAAACGTACGCATTAGCTTCTTCCGTTGCCTGCAATAGGAGGCGGCCACTCATATTTGTTACGAGAGAATTCCAGGCGGCATGTTTTGAATTCAGATCGCCGGCGATAAAAAGTCGACCAGGCGTCCGTAACAATTCTCTTGCGTCATCAATGTCAAGAATGTGACGTGGACTGCGATAGACGGAGATGAATGTGATTGGTCCGTTTTGAGTGTCTACAATGATAGCTGTCGCTTCGATGTGGCGCGTGATTGGTGGAGGCGCTTCATGATGACTAATTGAACGGCGAATGAAAATAGCGGTGCCGCCGCCGTGCGTCAATCTGTCCGTCCTGTAACACTTATAATTTGGAATGTTTGACCGAATCCCTGGCTTCAGAAAAGTCTCGTTCACTAGACAAATGTCTATGTTGTAGTCCGTAATAAACTGTCGCAGCTCAAGCACGTCATTAGTCAGATTGTCCGCGTTGTACGTCATTATACGTAGATTATCGAGTCGTGGCAGCCTAGGCATGCTGCATGGTCACGTCTTTAGTTACAATTTGCGTCCTGCTGAGCGTCGCCTCAATGGTGGCGGCGATGGTTTGTGGCAGCTGCACAAGCGCTCTACTCACCTCTGCAAGGGTAGATGCGATTTGCGCAAGTAGTACCTGCAGATCAGGCTGTTCCGTCCTCGGTGGTGGTGACGGCTGTCTCCTTGCGTTTGCCGGCTGTGGTCCATAGGCTGGCGGCACAGTTTGGCGCTGTGACGCCGGAATTGACGATGACGCGCGCGGCTGGAGGCCCTGTTTTAGAACTTCCGCTGCCGTGAGCTCTGTGCGCAGCCTGTTGGCGCGGTGCTGCATCGGCGTGGGCCAGCTGCTCTGGTCCACGGTCGGCGGTGGCGGCGGCGGTCGCTGCCGGCGCGTAGATGGCTTCAGCGGTGGTAGTCCTCTAAATCGTCGACTTGCCTCCTTGTGCTTGGGGCACGTTCGGTAATTAGCGGGATGAGCCCCGCCACAGAGCCCGCACGTCGGCGCCTCTTCTCGTGACCGCGTACATTCACGGCTGTCATGTCCCGCGCCGCATTTTACGCACACTGGTGGCATGGTGCAATAGCGGGCAACATGATTGAATCCTTGGCATCTGTAACATTGTATATGTCCGCGTGATCTTCTCAGTCGTTCGACTTTCACTGAAAGGTCGTAGATACGAGTGAGTTGAAAGATGCCGCGATGTTCGGTCGTATCCGGTAGTATCACAACGCGGTGCCCTGTGAGTTGATTAGTTCCCGGCATCTTGTGATTCTCGATCACTGTAGCAACATATCCCAACTCTTCTAACTCTTCTTTAAGTTCGGCGTGTGTCACAGTCATCGGTATTCCCTTTATCAGCGTCTTTATCGTAGGTGGCCGGACCGCTGGCGTCGTGTACATGGGAATCCCTTCTTCCCCAAGCTTTCCCACGACGTTAACATAGTCTTCAGTTGTGTTTAATAGCAGTTTCAAAGTCTCTCCGCCCGTCTGTCGCACTGTAAATGTCGCCTTACAGTTCGTCTTGAGCCACGTGTGCAGCTGCTTGTAAGACTCCTTGTACCGCAAGGTTATCGGCGGAATCCTCTTGGGTCCTGCAGGTGGTACTGGTGGAGCATCGGCTTCCATGTCATGGTCGTTTCCGGGGTCTGCAGGCGTGTTTTGCCGCCGCTGTTGTTCGTCTCTCTGGCGCTGTTTCTCAACTAAATCATCATTTGCGGCGTCTAGTGACACTCCCGTCCCTCTTAGGGGCTCATACCGGTTAGTTACATCAAGTTCTCTGGCCACTATGAGCTGTTGATGCCGCGCCTGCTTCTTCCGTGGCGGAATCTGGAAGTCCGCTGCGGCTGTGCTGCCGTGGTCTTCGCGGCCGTCTGTAGAATGGCCACGGTCCCCTCGTCGGTGGTTTTTAGCTTCTCGCGAGGCTGTAGGAGTCTCAGCGGGTTCGTCGTCCTCAGGTAGGTCCGGAGTAAAATCCATATCATGGTCCATATTCATCTCCGACGCGAGGGTACTAATACTTCCCCTCGCGCCGGGTCGGGTCATCGTAGACGTGCCGGCTGATGGCGGGGCGGTCGACGGAGCAAGCCCCGTCAAACCGCGGCCGGCCGGCACAGGTGTTCCTGGTGCATGAACACCAGACTCACGAGCACGCAATCGCACATCCTCCCCCTCCGACATCACGATTTCGAGTGGTAGCAAGCGCGGGAGGCGCGGCGCGGCGGCGCGCAGAGTGGCGGCCGCTCTCTCGGCCGTCCGCGCCCGCCCGCGACACTGGCTGGGCCTTGTGATTCTCTGCTCTGCTGCTGTGCTGTGCTGTGCTGTGCTTGCGTGCCTGCCGTCCGTCCCGCTCGCTCTCGCTCTCGCTGTGTGTTACGCGCGTCGTCGAAATGGCAGATCAGGCGGCTACGAACGAGACTGCTGCGGCACCCGCCGCCACCGGCACTACGAAGAAGGCCAAGTCTGCGTCGTCTGCGAAGAAGCCGCGCGCCAAGCCTGCGCACCCGCGCACCTCTGAGATGGTGACGGCCGCCATCAAGAGTCTGAAGGAGCGCGGCGGGTCGTCGCTGCAGGCGATCAAGAAGTACATAGCCGCGCACTACAAGCTGGACGCGGAGAAGCTGGCGCCGTTTATCAAGAAGTACCTCAAGTCGGCCGTCGTGGCGGGCGAGCTGGTGCAGACGAAGGGGAAGGGCGCGTCCGGCTCGTTCAAGCTTGCCGGCGCCGGCGGCGGGGGGGCGGCCGAGGGCGGCAAGGCCCGTGCTGGCGGTGCCAAGAAGAAGCGCGCCGCTCCGGCCAGCAAGGAGAAGAAGGGCGCCCGTGCGGCCGGCGCAAAGAAGGCTGGTGGCGTGAAGGCGGCGACCGGTCGGAAGGCGGGCGCCGCCAAGAAGGCGTCTGCGGCGTCGGCCGCTCCCGCGGGTGCGAAGAAGGCGGCTGCGGCCAAGCCGGCCAAGGCCAAGTCGCCGTCGAAGGCGAAGAAGGCCGCCAAGGTTCCGACGAAGAAGCCGAAGGCGCCGCGCCCGAAGAAGGCGACGACGCCGTCTAAGGCGAAGGCTTCGCCCAAGAAGAAGAAGTAGAGTAGAGTAGAGTAGAGGAGAAAGAGATGGGAGAAAGGAAGGGTTTGGCGCTTGACTCCGTCGTCCCCACCCCCCGTCGTCGTCTAGTGGCGCGCAAGAGACGCGCGGCCCAAAACGGCCCTTCTCAGGGCCATCAAAGCACGTCGGGGAAGGTTTTGATTGTCGTGTTGCGTTTGGTGTGGGTGTCTTTGTGTATGCCCGTGGGGGATGCTGTTTGCGTGCCGTGGTGGATGGATTGCGGGGGTCGGTGGCGGGTGTGGGCGGCGGTAGCGGTAAGCGGTGTTGTTGTTGTTGTCGTCGTGGTTGATTGTCGCCGTGTTTGTGGCGGCGGCCGACGGTTGGTTTTCTGTCACGTTGTTTTGTTTGAATACGTTGGTTGGCTTGCCTGCGTTCGTTCTTCTCGGATGTCTGTCTTGTCGAGTCGTGTCTGGTCTTTGTTTTGTTCCTTTGTGTGTGTGTGTGTGTGTGTTATGTTTTGCAACGGGGGGCACGTTGAGATGTGGAAGGAGTCGGCGGGGATTTCGGTGGCGTTGGAGAGCGAGCGAGCGAGCGAGCGCGCCTGCCTGGCCGTTGGCCGTCGGAGTGGAGTGCGGGTTGTTTTTTGTTTTCGAAACGAAAGCGGCGGCCGGCCAGCCACCCGTGCGGTGTGACGTCGGCCGTTGGGTATTGTGCGCTTTGAGCGCCGGGGAGGGATGATGTGTGATTGTTGCGCGCTGCTAGCAGGCAGGCAGAGTGAGCGGGTGTGGCGGGCGGACGGGAAGTGGTGGTTGTTGTTTTTGGGTTGCGGGGCGAGAGGCAGGCGACCGACAAAGTTTGCTCGCGACGGAGAGATGTTAGTGGCCCTGAAAAGGGCCGTTTTTGTTTGTGCGGTGCGGTGCCGCGGCGCGGTTTAGGCGCGCTCGCCGCGGATGCGGCGCGCGAGCTGGATGTCCTTGGGCATGATGGTGACGCGCTTGGCGTGGATTGCGCACAGGTTGGTGTCTTCGAAGAGGCCGACGAGGTAGGCCTCGCTGGCCTCCTGCAGGGCCATGACTGCGGAGCTCTGGAAGCGCAGGTCGGTCTTGAAGTCCTGGGCGATCTCGCGCACTAGGCGCTGGAATGGCAGCTTGCGGATGAGCAGCTCTGTGCTCTTCTGGTAGCGCCTGATTTCTCGCAGGGCGACGGTGCCCGGCCTGTAGCGGTGGGGCTTCTTGACGCCTCCGGTGGCGGGCGCGCTCTTCCTCGCCGCCTTGGTGGCGAGCTGTTTGCGCGGCGCCTTTCCGCCGGTGGACTTGCGGGCCGTTTGCTTTGTGCGGGCCATAGCGGTAGCGGAGCGGCGTGCGTGGAGGTTAGGTGCGGCGCGGCGTCCGGTGCTGCCTTGACAACGGGCCCGCGCGCCTCCGTGCTGCGCTTATATGCCCTCGGTTGCGCGTGGTGGGGGGAGGGCGGGCCAGAGTCTATATAGGGGGGCGGCGGGCGCGCTGGGCGCAGACCGTAGCCGACTCGCCAGCCGCTGCAGCTGCTGTTTGTGCACGTTGTTGCTTTGCCCGAGGAAGGAAGGATGACAGGCCGCGGCAAGGGAGGAAAGGGGCTCGGCAAGGGTGGCGCCAAGCGGCACCGCAAGGTGTTGCGCGACAACATCCAGGGCATCACGAAGCCCGCCATCCGCCGCCTGGCTCGCAGGGGCGGCGTGAAGCGCATCTCTGGTCTGATCTACGAGGAGACCCGCGGGGTGCTGAAGGTGTTCCTGGAGAACGTGATCCGCGACGCGGTGACGTACACTGAGCACGCCAAGCGCAAGACTGTGACGGCCATGGACGTGGTGTACGCCCTGAAGAGGCAGGGGCGCACCCTGTACGGTTTCGGCGGTTAGGCTGCGTCGCAGCGGGCGCTGGCCTTCCCGCGGCCGTGCTTGTGGGTGGGAGAGACTAGAAAACGGCCCTTTTCAGGGCCACCACACTGTTCGGAAGTTGAAAAGTGCGAAAGAGTCTGTGTTGTTTGTTTGTTTCTTTCTTTCCGTTTGAGCGACGTGATGTGACTGGGAGGGGAGAAGGAAAGGAAACGTGTCATGTGGCTGGCTGTGTGTGGAGCTGCTTCGTTTGTGTTTGTTATTGTGTGTCGTTGTATCGATCGATCGCGACGGAGATGGCGGGCTGTGTGTTGTTGTGCGAGAGGCGGTGATTATTTGCTTGCGTGGTTTGGCCCTGTGTGTTTGCGGCGGCGTTGGGGTTTCCGAGGCAAGGCGTGTGGGCATAGGCGGCCGGATCAGCTGTTTCGTTCGTGTCGACGGCCGTTGCGCGCGGGAGTGGAGGGCGGTGTGTCGACACGCCTCCCTGTAACAATGGTCGTCATTATTGCTGCCGTTGTCGTTTGGAAGGCGACTGCGACCGTGCAAAAATGAATGTGTGTGTGTGTGTGTGTTGGGCCACACGGGCTGTGTGGACGACAAGATGGCGGACGTGCGCCGGCGGCGGCTGTGCAAAGTTAAAACAAAACAAGGTGCGGCGAGGACGACTGAAATTTTGCTTTGGACGTAGGTTTGTGTGGTGGCCCTGAAAAGGGCCGATTGTTGTGGGCCGAGCCGAGCCGGCAAAGCGCGTTGCGATTGCCTGGCCTCCTTTAGGCCTTCTTCTCGGTCTTCTTTGGCAGCAGGACGGCCTGGATGTTGGGCAGGACACCACCCTGTGCGATGGTGACGCCCGACAGGAGCTTGTTGAGCTCCTCGTCGTTGCGGATGGCAAGCTGCAGGTGGCGCGGGATGATGCGCGTCTTCTTGTTGTCGCGGGCCGCGTTTCCGGCCAGCTCGAGCACCTCAGCCGCGAGGTACTCCATGACGGCGGCGAGGTAGACGGGCGCCCCGGCGCCGACGCGCTCTGCGTAGTTTCCCTTGCGCAGGAGGCGGTGGATTCTGCCGACCGGGAACTGGAGCCCAGCCCTGCTTGAGCGGGACTTTGACTTGCCCTTGACTTTGCCTCCCTTTCCGCGTCCGGACATGGCGATGGGCTAGCGACGGTGCACACGAAACGGAAACGAAAAACGACCGGTGCGAGCGGCAGCGAGTCGAGCAGCGGAGTGCGTGCCGGCGCAGCCGGGGTGGGGGTGCTTTATGGGCTCGGGTGCGGCGGCCGGTTGCGCGCGCGCCCCATTGGTCGGCGGCCGCAACAGGGCGAGCTGGTAAAGGTGCGGCGGCGGCTGGCGGCGGGTGCCACTGTGTGGGGAGACGCTGACTAGAGCGGAGCGCTTGCTACTGGTGTTGCTGCTGCCGTACGTTCGTTCGTTCGAGATGCCGCCCAAGACTAGCGGGAAGGCCGCCAAGAAGGCTGGCAAGGCGCAGAAGAACATTTCGAAGGGCGACAA
This sequence comes from Schistocerca piceifrons, assembly GCF_021461385.2. Taxonomy (NCBI): domain Eukaryota; kingdom Metazoa; phylum Arthropoda; class Insecta; order Orthoptera; family Acrididae; genus Schistocerca; species Schistocerca piceifrons. The sequence continues at coordinate 11,753 of NW_025727090.1, read as the reverse complement.
GAAGAAGAAGCGCAAGAGGAAGGAGAGCTATGCCATCTACATCTACAAGGTGCTGAAGCAGGTGCACCCTGACACGGGCATCTCGTCGAAGGCGATGAGCATCATGAACAGCTTCGTGAACGACATTTTCGAGCGCATTGCGGCCGAGGCTTCTCGCCTGGCGCACTACAACAAGCGCTCGACCATCACGTCCCGCGAGATCCAGACCGCTGTGCGGCTGTTGCTGCCTGGCGAGCTGGCCAAGCACGCCGTGAGCGAGGGCACGAAGGCGGTGACCAAGTACACGAGCTCCAAGTAAGGAGGTGGCTCTGGAATGGAAGGAAGGAAGGAAGGAAGGAGAAGGCTCCTCCGTTGCGAGAGCGGCAAAACGGCCCTTTTCAGGGCCACCAACTTGCCTTTTGCGGGAAGGGCGGAATTGTTGTTGTTGTTGTTGTTGTTTGTGTGGACGGCTGTGATGTATGTGTGCATTTTGATTGTGGGTGGGGGGGGCGCGTCAAAGCGTGTTGCGGGGGACGGCCACGAGGTTGGTCGCCGTGGCGTGGAATGGTGGCACGCCTCGTTGGAGTGGTTTTGACCCATTGGTGTTGGTGTGTGTGTGTGTGTGTGTGTGTGTGTGTGTGTGTGTGTGTTAACCTGTCTGCGAGGGGGGACAGTGCGATCGGCGACTTTTGTGTCACCGTAACGACGGCCGTTTGCGGGTTTGTTTTTTGCACATCATACATGGCGAGGGTGAAATGTGAAATGTTTTTGTTTGGTTTTTTTTTTTGCCGCCCACTATTCCCTTTGCTGTACGCCGAGTTTGACAATGGTGCGACGTAACTGCAGCGTGGAGGTGTGTGAGTGACGTTGAAATTGAACGTGCCATTAAGACGCATTGTTGTTGTATTGTACTGTACGTGTACGGCGACACGCACGATGATGTACCATTCGACTCTGATTTTTGATAGCCGTGTCTGACTGATTGCGTACGACGCACGCACACCGATGTCGTCATTCAAGATGCACGCGTGTCCAGTGCAGTACAGTAAGCGCGACGCTAGACGGCGGCGGCGGCGGCGGCGGCGGCGGCGGTCGTCGTCGTTTGTTTGGCGAATGTCTGTACACGTGTTTGTCTGTGTCCATCCGGTATGTATTTGTTTGTTTGAAAGTGTTTTGTGTGTCGGTGACGTGGTCCGATCCGTCGCCCCCTGAGTAACTGTCGATCGGCGCGATAGACCGGCGTCACGCAACTGAACCGAAGTCTTGGGCACACCCGTCATACTGTTGTACACCGTCGCGCTGAGAACGGTAACGAAAGGTTGACTTTGATCGGTCGAATGTCTGGGCAGAACGTGAGGAATGAGGCAAGAGTGCAAGGAGGGGGGGCAAAAGAGAGAGGAAGGGAAAAAGGGGAGAAGCGCATTCGTAGAGCAACGGAACGTTCCCGTGTCGGAGGCGTATTGGAGCCGCACTGAAATGCGTTTAACGGCGGCGCGGCTGCAAGTGTCTGCCGTGGTGAACGTTACCTTTGACGGCTGCATTGGGCTTTGCTTTTGCTTTCGCTTTCGCTTTCCCGGATGTACGTAACGTTTGTTGATATGGTTCTGAGGAAGAGTGTATGACAGTGCCGTGCCGTCCATGTTCGTGTGCCCTCCCATTGTGTGTATGCTATTGTCTGTGTACTTGAATGATGTATGTAGGTGTTAGTGGACATGTTTTACCAGTGGGGGGAAATGGATCGCCGATAGTTGGCGTCACTCTGTCACGGTCGAGATGACGCACCCTCCGTACAGAAAGGTGTCGAGAAAGTGTGTGTGTGTGTGTGTGTGTGTGTGTGCGTCCGTGAATTGGCAGTGTTTGGAGGTGGGCGTGCCCTGCATGTGGCCCGGAAGGCTGTTCGTTTGGCGGTAGTGTTGTGTGGACAGGGGAGGGGCATGCGTAACGCTGCTGGCATGGCATTTCGGGAGATGGGAGGGGGCAAACGAGGAGCGGCGGCCAAAGACGGGACGGGGAGGGGCGCGGTGTGGGTGGCTTGCGCCTGTGCTCGGCGTTGTGGTTTGTGCAAAAGAGGAGGAGAAAAACAATGAGTTGCCAGGGAGGGGAGCGGTGTTGTGTTGTGGTTGTCGTGGTGTAGCCGCAGACGCGGCTGTCAGTGAACGTGGCGAGACGGACGGATGCGCGGAGGGGCGGGGGCGGCGCATTTCGCCGGTGCCGTGCCGTGCCATGCCTGAAAGCCGCGTGGTCGCTGTGTTGTTGTTGGCGTGGGGGCGAGGAGAGTACCGTACGGGTGTGCTTGTGCGCCGGAAATGGCACACTGCGCCTGCCCGTCTTGGAGGCTGATGGCTGTGGTGTGGAAATGGGGCGCGGTGATGTTGAAGCAGTTGAAGAACAGAAAAGAAACCAAGAAAACGGAAGGCGTGATGCGGCGGTGGTGGTTGAGAGCGGGAAAAACAAAACAAAACAAAAAAAGAACAACAAAAAAAAGAAGGAAAAACAACAAGAAACAAAAAAGAAAACAAAAAGTCTATCAATACTAAAATGTAAATGGAAATGGAAATGGACCCAGGTACATAACCTCCCTGCACAAATAGCAGAGAGTCCGATGATAATAAAAATGTGCCAGAATGTTAACGTCCCTACAAAACAAACCCAACGATAATATTAATGAAAGAATGAACCGTATGTAACATTGCAACAGACATAATGAAACCTGATAAATTGTATAAGGGCAGCAGCGTTGACCTTTGGCCCTGTATTCAGAATAAAAAGAGCCAAAGATCGTTACCCCAATGAAAAGAAGACACTGAAACACGTATGTAACGTAGCAGCGATGGCGAGACATTGTAGCATCTGTGACCAGAGAGTTTGCGCTGGACTGCGCGAGTGTTGCGAGCGGTTCTCAGTCAGTCAGTCAGTCAGTCAGTCAGTCGTTGCGAGTCTGTACTCTGTCAGTAGTCGTCATGCAGAGCGGTCGGTCAGTAGTAGCAGCCGAGTGCGGTTGTGTGATGTAGGCGGCCGGCAACACTGGTCAAGATGGTGAATAAGGTATACTGTTAATTAATATAATCATTAGATAATGAAAAGGTTTATTTATTGTAATTATTCTCCAACAAGTTCCCCAATAATAATTTTTATTTCAAAAGCATTTTTCAAACATTTAATTTTTTATTGAACTAAAGAGTTCGTTGCACTTCACATTTCATTCCACTTCTTTGAAGAAAAATTTCACTAAAATCACAAAAAAAAAGGAGAATATTATTATTTGCAATGCAGTTCCTCCAGGCGCTGCGCAACAACAAGAGCAGAAATGTGACATCCATTTATTCTGAGGTAAGACTGTAATTCTGATTGTTTTGCACAGGGCCAAAGACCGATATTTCGGTTTAATTGAAGTTTCTTGTCACTGAACGGACTTTAAATGTTGTGAAGAATTTATATTTGAGTCGGATTGCGAATTTCACATTTTTGTTGCCATTTTCAATACCTCTCATTGTGGGCGAGGTTACAATTAGCGCAATGTCCATTAGCATCCGTAAATAACATTGTCCATTATTTTAAATTTTGCGGGGAGGTTACAACACACAGACACCAAAAAAAAAAAAAAAAAAAAAAAAAAAGAAACAAAAAAATTGCATTTGTATCCGCTCCTCAATTGTAGATACCCCTTACACAGCTGTGTGCAATGAATGAGTGCTGGCTGGTAATTAATTGCACTCCTTGGAGGGAAATGCCATAGGAAGTAGTCTTTAAAAAGTGAATGTTTTTCGTTAAAAGACAAAAGTTACTTTAGAAAAAAGTAATAGTGGGGCTTTTGTTGTTGAAGAACATACGTTATCAGATTTGCGCAATGCAGCTTCACACTACCTTTTGATTATAACACAATATACTATATACATCGTCCCGAACCGTGACCAGAGTCGCGAGACGAGCAGAGCACGCCGCCGACGCCCGCTCAGTACAACCGTCCACCCGCTACTACTGTCGACCGACTACTACCTCTCCCGACTCGCGCTACAATATATATAACAACTGTTCCTGGCGACCCGGTGCGTGCCACTACTGTCGTCTGGCGCGGTCCAAGCGCCGACCAGCAACGATAAATAACTCTCTGGTCAGACGGAGATGCTGTCATGCCTCGCCATCGCTCTGGTAATGAATACATACGTGTTGCAGCGTGCGTACCACCGGAACACGCAGTGGCGGAGCCAAAGACTGTGTTGTCGAGGTCGAGTGCGAGCGGGAAGAGAGGCAGCGTCGGCACGGAGATGCAAGCGAGCGCGAGACGCACGGGGGCTGCGGCGTGGCGCGTTTGCGGTCGGCGCCTTTGGTGGCAACGGCCGGGACAAGCAGCGGTGTATGGTGTGGTGCGGGGCGGACAGGGGCGGCGGTGGACGGGGCGGAGGCGGCGCGACGACGGCATGGGGGCGAAAACGGGACGGGGGACGGCGGATGTTGAGAGGCGTCACGCGCGGACAGGACACAGACACAGAGACACACAGATTGGAAAGGGAGGGTGCGCGGTTAGTAGTTGGGAATGTGCGTACCGTGCGGGATGGGAGTGGGCGAGGAACACGGTCGTGGCCCCTGTTTTGGGTGCGTGTGATGACGTCGGTGTGTTGTGGGAAGGGAAGGTGCTGTGGCGGCGGCGCGTAATGGGCGTAGGCCGAAGAGAGAAAGGGAACGTGGGCAGTGTGTTGGCAAGCGTCGGTTCGACTGCGACGTTGATGGGCAGGGCAGGGCAAGGTTAATGGTGGTAGGAGTAGGCGTGTGGGCGCAAAAAATCTGCCGCTGCAGGCGGTGCCGTAACCGCCATGGGGCGGGAAGGAGAGAGGGCCAAAGAAAGAAAAAGAAGAAAGAAAGAAAGAAAGAAAGAAAGAAAGAAAGAAAGAAGAAAACGAAGGAAAAAAACAAAACAAAAAAAAGGAGGGGCGGGGGCGGGGGCGGGCGAAAGTGGAGAGGCGGTGGTGTGAGAAGGGCGGGGGCGGAAGGAAGGCAGGAAGGACAAGAGGCGAGGCGACGGCTTGCTTTGTGTATCGGTCGGTCTCTGGCTATGCTTCGTTTTCTGCAGCAGGGTCGGTGCGCGGCGTGGCTCGCGGCAGTGGGAACGCCTGGTGGCTGGACGGCCAGCAATGCGGTTGGATGGGCGGCCACAGCACCGCACCTGTGCCCGAGGAGGAGACGCTGGCGGCGGGCCCTGAGGTGAGGCCGGCTCGGCTGGGGCTGTGGATGTGTAGGTGTGCGCCGCTGCTGCAACAACGAGTAAAACGCGAGAAGAAGGGATGGCGGTAGAGAGAGGTAAAAAAAAAAAAAAAGGTCGTGTTGTGTTGATGCGCAGGCAGACGCGTACAGAGAGACGAGCCCGGTCTGCAGCAGGGTGTGGCCGTGCCGAGTGCAGAGCAGCGGCGGCTCGGTTCGGTTCGGCCCGGCCCGGCGGGCCGCGCTGTTGTCGCGAACGTGAGCGCCCCCTGGCGGGTGGCCGGAGGCGGCGCGGCGTGTTGGACGTGTGGCTGGTGGCAGTGCACAATTTGCGAGTGGCTGGCGGTGTGGTGTGGCGGTTGGCGCGTCGGGCGGCGGAGAGGTATGTGTTGCGGGCGCCCTTTGCTGCGCTGCGTCGTTGCGTGTGCCGTACAGGGCGGGCGCTTGTCGACTGTGTGGGCGGTGTGGCGAATTGGCGTGAAACGGCTGCCGAGAGGTGTGTGGTAGCGAGAGCCGGTCGTTGTCAGTGCGAAGGGGAATGTGCGTGCGTTTGGCGGTTTCGGTGTGCTTTTTGCGGCGTGAGAGTGGGAATTAGTGGGGCCGGCTGTTGTGTTGGTTCCTTGTGTCTTGTGTCGCGTAGCTTGATGGCAACGTGGAAGGACGCCGGTTTCGTTTCGAGCCTTGCGTGTGGTTGTCGACGTTGACTGGTTGGCGTGTGCCGATGCACGTGCATGTGTGGGTCGCGAGTGCGTTTTTGGCTGGGTGTGTGTGTGTGTGTTTTGGGGGGGAAGGGGGAGGCGGTGGTGAAAGTGCAGTCGTTGCCACGGGCGTCGTCGGGTGGGGCTGGGGCTGTGCGTCGTGGCGGAAAGGTGGTAGGTTGCGGGAAGCGAGCCCGTCGTTGACGGTGTCGCGTGAGTTGTGAATCGAGTGGGGCGCGGGGCGCGGGACAGGAGCAGCGTGCCGCTGCGTCGTGGTCGTCAGCAGAGGCTGTGCGTGTGCTTGTCCTTTTTGTGGGCGGTTCGTGCGAGGCGTTTTTGTTTTGTGTTGCCCTAGTTGTTAGTTTATTTTGGTTGTTGTTTGTTATTTTGAGACGACGACTGGTTGGTGGCGTGCGCGCGAAGTGGCGGTGTGCGCTTCCCGTGTCGTTTTGTTTTTGTGTGTTTTTTTTTTTTTTTTGCACTGGGCCCCGGGGGGTGGGTGGGTGGGTGGGTGGGTGGGTGCGTGCGTGTGTGTCGATTGCCGGCTGGCGAAAGGTGCGCCATCGGCGGGGTGGGTCGCCGGCACAAGTAGAGGCGGCGGCGGCGGCGTTGTTGCTGTTGTTGTGTGGTGTTTGTTTTGTTCGGCTGTGTTGCGGTGCGTGTGAATGGTGGTGCAAAAGCGCTGGCGTCGGGGCTGCGACTGCGACGGCGGCGAGCCGCGGGCGCGCATGATAGTGATGTTGTGAACAGCGGCTGTGTACGGTAGTGGTGTTGTTGTAGCACGACGTGCATCCGGGCCGGCGCGGAAAGCGCAGTTGCGGGCGGTTGCCCTTCGGTGCCAGCCATGTCGCGTGAGCGGCGGGTTGCTCTGGTGTGGACACGTGGTGCTCTGGGTTGTTGTGTGGTGCCCTTTGGCCGGTGGGGGTGGTTCGCGTGTGTCTCGTTCGCGCTCGGTATCTGGTCGTGGTCGTGCTGCTCCCCCGTCTGTCGGCGGTTTTCGACGTCGTCTGTACGTTTTTGTTCGTTTGCGGCGTGCCTGCCGACGTCGTCCCGTCGCGACCTTTCAACCGAAAGTGTGGCGCCCGAAGGTGAACGAACGCAACCCTGACCTCGGCGCTTTACGCTGAGCCGAGCGAACCGAACCTAACCCTGTGGTGTGGCGAGGTGAGCTCAGCCTGTGAGCCCCTAACGTCTACGTAAGGTAAGCTGTCCGGCTCACGCCTCACGGTTTGAACGCTTTTGTAACCTACGTTTGACGCTTCTTAGCCTAGCACTGACCCCTTAACCTAACGTGTAACCTAACCTAACCTAACCTAACCTAACCTAACCTCTGACGCCTGACGTGTTTGAATGCTTAACCTAAGTTTGACGCTTAACCTAACCCAAGTCCCCTTAACCTAACCCACGTCCACCTAACCTAACGTAACCCAACCTAGACGTGTAAACGTAATGTGTAACGCGTAACGTGTAAGGTCGGCTGTCGTGTGTGCTGACGGCAGATTGGGTTGGTCTGTAGATTCGGATTGCGGTTTGCCTCGGTCGAGGGGTTGGGTCGGAAGCGGCGAGGGGCGGCGGCGCCTGTTGCGCAGGCGGCGTCCGTTTGCGGCGGGCAATTGTTGAGAAACGGCTGTGAATGTTGGCGGGCGAGAGGAGGAGGACGGCGCGCGATGTGGCCCGACGGCTGCGGGCCGATCGGGAAACGGCGGGAGGGCGACGGAAGGCGATGGGGCGGCGGAGGCGCGTTTGCACGGCCGTCATCGCCGCACGCCTCGGCTTGTGTGGCTGTGGCGCCGGCCGCGCTGGCCGGGCTGCCGCGGCGACGGTGTGGGAGTTTTGCCGAAGGTTTGGCCATTGTGGCGGGTCGTCGGCTGGGGCTGTGGGGGCGGCATTTGGGCGGGGGCGGCGATTCTCGGCGGGCCGACCCAGGCTGTAGCGCGCGGTAGCTGCAGTTTGGCCGTGGTTTGCGGCGCTGCCGTGGCGACTGGTTGGCGACTGTGGTGTGGCTGTGTGTAGCCCCATCCTCGGTGGTTTGAAAGGCGCGGGCGGTTGTGGCGCAGGTTTGGGGCTGCTCCGCACAGGCTGTCGGACGTTGGGCGGTAGCAAGCGCGGGAGGCGCGGCGCGGCGGCGCGCAGAGTGGCGGCCGCTCTCTCGGCCGTCCGCGCCCGCCCGCGACACTGGCTGGGCCTTGTGATTCTCTGCTCTGCTGCTGTGCTGTGCTGTGCTGTGCTTGCGTGCCTGCCGTCCGTCCCGCTCGCTCTCGCTCTCGCTGTGTGTTACGCGCGTCGTCGAAATGGCAGATCAGGCGGCTACGAACGAGACTGCTGCGGCACCCGCCGCCACCGGCACTACGAAGAAGGCCAAGTCTGCGTCGTCTGCGAAGAAGCCGCGCGCCAAGCCTGCGCACCCGCGCACCTCTGAGATGGTGACGGCCGCCATCAAGAGTCTGAAGGAGCGCGGCGGGTCGTCGCTGCAGGCGATCAAGAAGTACATAGCCGCGCACTACAAGCTGGACGCGGAGAAGCTGGCGCCGTTTATCAAGAAGTACCTCAAGTCGGCCGTCGTGGCGGGCGAGCTGGTGCAGACGAAGGGGAAGGGCGCGTCCGGCTCGTTCAAGCTTGCCGGCGCCGGCGGCGGGGGGGCGGCCGAGGGCGGCAAGGCCCGTGCTGGCGGTGCCAAGAAGAAGCGCGCCGCTCCGGCCAGCAAGGAGAAGAAGGGCGCCCGTGCGGCCGGCGCAAAGAAGGCTGGTGGCGTGAAGGCGGCGACCGGTCGGAAGGCGGGCGCCGCCAAGAAGGCGTCTGCGGCGTCGGCCGCTCCCGCGGGTGCGAAGAAGGCGGCTGCGGCCAAGCCGGCCAAGGCCAAGTCGCCGTCGAAGGCGAAGAAGGCCGCCAAGGTTCCGACGAAGAAGCCGAAGGCGCCGCGCCCGAAGAAGGCGACGACGCCGTCTAAGGCGAAGGCTTCGCCCAAGAAGAAGAAGTAGAGTAGAGTAGAGTAGAGGAGAGAAAGAGATGGGAGAAAGGAAGGGTTTGGCGCTTGACTCCGTCGTCCCCACCCCCCGTCGTCGTCTAGTGGCGCGCAAGAGACGCGCGGCCCAAAACGGCCCTTCTCAGGGCCATCAAAGCACGTCGGGGAAGGTTTTGATTGTCGTGTTGCGTTTGGTGTGGGTGTCTTTGTGTATGCCCGTGGGGGATGCTGTTTGCGTGCCGTGGTGGATGGATTGCGGGGGTCGGTGGCGGGTGTGGGCGGCGGTAGCGGTAAGCGGTGTTGTTGTTGTTGTCGTCGTGGTTGATTGTCGCCGTGTTTGTGGCGGCGGCCGACGGTTGGTTTTCTGTCACGTTGTTTTGTTTGAATACGTTGGTTGGCTTGCCTGCGTTCGTTCTTCTCGGATGTCTGTCTTGTCGAGTCGTGTCTGGTCTTTGTTTTGTTCCTTTGTGTGTGTGTGTGTGTGTGTTATGTTTTGCAACGGGGGGCACGTTGAGATGTGGAAGGAGTCGGCGGGGATTTCGGTGGCGTTGGAGAGCGAGCGAGCGAGCGAGCGCGCCTGCCTGGCCGTTGGCCGTCGGAGTGGAGTGCGGGTTGTTTTTGTTTTCGAAACGAAAGCGGCGGCCGGCCAGCCACCCGTGCGGTGTGACGTCGGCCGTTGGGTATTGTGCGCTTTGAGCGCCGGGGAGGGATGATGTGTGATTGTTGCGCGCTGCTAGCAGGCAGGCAGAGTGAGCGGGTGTGGCGGGCGGACGGGAAGTGGTGGTTGTTGTTTTTGGGTTGCGGGGCGAGAGGCAGGCGACCGACAAAGTTTGCTCGCGACGGAGAGATGTTAGTGGCCCTGAAAAGGGCCGTTTTTGTTTGTGCGGTGCGGTGCCGCGGCGCGGTTTAGGCGCGCTCGCCGCGGATGCGGCGCGCGAGCTGGATGTCCTTGGGCATGATGGTGACGCGCTTGGCGTGGATTGCGCACAGGTTGGTGTCTTCGAAGAGGCCGACGAGGTAGGCCTCGCTGGCCTCCTGCAGGGCCATGACTGCGGAGCTCTGGAAGCGCAGGTCGGTCTTGAAGTCCTGGGCGATCTCGCGCACTAGGCGCTGGAATGGCAGCTTGCGGATGAGCAGCTCTGTGCTCTTCTGGTAGCGCCTGATTTCTCGCAGGGCGACGGTGCCCGGCCTGTAGCGGTGGGGCTTCTTGACGCCTCCGGTGGCGGGCGCGCTCTTCCTCGCCGCCTTGGTGGCGAGCTGTTTGCGCGGCGCCTTTCCGCCGGTGGACTTGCGGGCCGTTTGCTTTGTGCGGGCCATAGCGGTAGCGGAGCGGCGTGCGTGGAGGTTAGGTGCGGCGCGGCGTCCGGTGCTGCCTTGACAACGGGCCCGCGCGCCTCCGTGCTGCGCTTATATGCCCTCGGTTGCGCGTGGTGGGGGGAGGGCGGGCCAGAGTCTATATAGGGGGGCGGCGGGCGCGCTGGGCGCAGACCGTAGCCGACTCGCCAGCCGCTGCAGCTGCTGTTTGTGCACGTTGTTGCTTTGCCCGAGGAAGGAAGGATGACAGGCCGCGGCAAGGGAGGAAAGGGGCTCGGCAAGGGTGGCGCCAAGCGGCACCGCAAGGTGTTGCGCGACAACATCCAGGGCATCACGAAGCCCGCCATCCGCCGCCTGGCTCGCAGGGGCGGCGTGAAGCGCATCTCTGGTCTGATCTACGAGGAGACCCGCGGGGTGCTGAAGGTGTTCCTGGAGAACGTGATCCGCGACGCGGTGACGTACACTGAGCACGCCAAGCGCAAGACTGTGACGGCCATGGACGTGGTGTACGCCCTGAAGAGGCAGGGGCGCACCCTGTACGGTTTCGGCGGTTAGGCTGCGTCGCAGCGGGCGCTGGCCTTCCCGCGGCCGTGCTTGTGGGTGGGAGAGACTAGAAAACGGCCCTTTTCAGGGCCACCACACTGTTCGGAAGTTGAAAAGTGCGAAAGAGTCTGTGTTGTTTGTTTGTTTCTTTCTTTCCGTTTGAGCGACGTGATGTGACTGGGAGGGGAGAAGGAAAGGAAACGTGTCATGTGGCTGGCTGTGTGTGGAGCTGCTTCGTTTGTGTTTGTTATTGTGTGTCGTTGTATCGATCGCGACGGAGATGGCGGGCTGTGTGTTGTTGTGCGAGAGGCGGTGATTATTTGCTTGCGTGGTTTGGCCCTGTGTGTTTGCGGCGGCGTTGGGGTTTCCGAGGCAAGGCGTGTGGGCATAGGCGGCCGGATCAGCTGTTTCGTTCGTGTCGACGGCCGTTGCGCGCGGGAGTGGAGGGCGGTGTGTCGACACGCCTCCCTGTAACAATGGTCGTCATTATTGCTGCCGTTGTCGTTTGGAAGGCGACTGCGACCGTGCAAAAATGAATGTGTGTGTGTGTGTGTGTTGGGCCACACGGGCTGTGTGGACGACAAGATGGCGGACGTGCGCCGGCGGCGGCTGTGCAAAGTTAAAACAAAACAAGGTGCGGCGAGGACGACTGAAATTTTGCTTTGGACGTAGGTTTGTGTGGTGGCCCTGAAAAGGGCCGATTGTTGTGGGCCGAGCCGAGCCGGCAAAGCGCGTTGCGATTGCCTGGCCTCCTTTAGGCCTTCTTCTCGGTCTTCTTTGGCAGCAGGACGGCCTGGATGTTGGGCAGGACACCACCCTGTGCGATGGTGACGCCCGACAGGAGCTTGTTGAGCTCCTCGTCGTTGCGGATGGCAAGCTGCAGGTGGCGCGGGATGATGCGCGTCTTCTTGTTGTCGCGGGCCGCGTTTCCGGCCAGCTCGAGCACCTCAGCCGCGAGGTACTCCATGACGGCGGCGAGGTAGACGGGCGCCCCGGCGCCGACGCGCTCTGCGTAGTTTCCCTTGCGCAGGAGGCGGTGGATTCTGCCGACCGGGAACTGG